>NW_022900923.1:3733762-3802240 GCF_012274545.1 Fukomys damarensis | reverse complement strand
GGGCTGTTTCCAAGATTTAGCTATTACAAACTGTGCTGCTATAAACATGGGTGCGCATACTTCTCTGTGATATGATTCTTTTAGTTCTTTTGGAAAGATACCCAGCAGAGGGATGGCTGGGTCAAATGGAATCTCCAGTCCAAGCTCTTTGAGGTTTCTCCATATTGATTTCCATAGTGGTTGCACCAGTCTGCACTCCCACCAACAATGGAGAAGGGTTCCTTTCTCCCCACAGCCCCGCCAACATTTGTTATTGTGTGATTTCTTGATAGCAGCCATTCTTTGTGGGGTGAGGTGGAATCTCAGTGTTGTTTTCATTTGCATCTCTCGAATGATCAGTGATGTGGAACATTTTTCATATATTTACTTGCTGCTTTTACTTCTTTGTCTGAGAAATGTCTGTTCATTTCGGATGCCCATTTTTGAATTGGGTCTTTATATTTGGGGGGGCTGATCATTTTAGTCTTAATTAGGCTATTCCCAGCTTAGATGTTCACAGATTCCAGAGGGACAGGAACACAACTTGATTTCTCTTTCCATTTCCAGCACTCAAGTGGTCTTGACATTTAACATTCCTCCAAAATACCAGAATAAATGGAGTAGGTGGAAAAGCAGAAATGTGGAGTTATTTTGAGTGACTGAACACATTAATGATTTCACTTATCTTTCCATTGACTGTGTAGAGACACCAGTCCAGTAAGTAGTTACTTTATTATCCGAGGTTCCCGTTGGGGTGGATAGGAAGTATAGAGAAAAGAAGCACATGTAATCAGAAAATCTTCCAGATGAGTATGATATATCCCTCCTTTCTCCTCACAGATAATACACTAGCCCAGAACCAAATATTTGGTACTAACATTTCCAATAAGGACGATAGCATATCCAGTGACGTGGGACTGCTAAAGAGTTTTCATTCCATAGTGTGCTGGCGTCAAGGCAGGGCAGCATGGCCGAGGGGCCTGGTATAGGAGAAACAGTCCATGGCAGGGCAGACAGGAAGCAGAGAGCTGTTAAGGGAGCAGGAAGGGAGATGGGCTCTTCCAGACCACAGTCCTAGTGCCCACCTCCTCCTCCTGGGCTTCATCTCCCAACATCACGTTTAGCTACACATCGTCAGTGGACTAATCCACAAATGGGTGTCACTGCCCCCATGATCCAGTCACCTCCCCAAGGCCCCATCCATGAGTGCATGAGGCTTTGGGAGAGAGCTAGATGTAAACCATAATATAACTGTTCAAACAAGGCAGAAGGGTGTGGGTGGCATCTGCTCTTCCCTGTCACCTAGGATTTCTTCATGGCGGTTAGGTACACTCCATCATGAGCTGAATGGGAAAGCTGTTGGATACAGTGTCCTCCCTTATACCCGTGCACATAACTTTAGAAAGAAAGCATTTCTGAAAGAAACTATTAGTTGCCTAAATTAGAAATGGGAGTAGGAAAACCATAAATGGTTTTCCAAAAATATACACAACACTGAAGCTAGAAGTCAGACTGATTCTTACATCACAGCCCAGCACTGGGCTTTCCTTGCTGATCTGGTCACGGTGTTCATTTTTGGGGGGTTAAATGTAGCCCAGAAACAATGTTGCTACAAAACATAATGGAAAACACCAGGCTCAGCATAACCTGGTTTCTCTGGATCAGGGTGGGTTGCTGTTATCCTGAAATAGCATGTGAGCAACACTTTTTTTTTTTCCAAACTCCTTCTACTATATTAAATTACCAAAATAAATAGTGTCTATATTTTATCTGCAGTATCAGCAGAGGGATTATATGACACAGTGTAGGCTGGTATCACTTAACAAGTGGGGCTTATTACTGGAATATTGGAAGAGTGGCACTGTGTCTCGAGCTCCTTACTATACTAGGGTGAATTCAGACCTCTAGGTGGAACTAAGTACTCTGCAACCCTGAGCCTGACATTTACAGGTAGTGCAGCAAGGTGGACTGACTACCCCGAGCCAGAGCCATTTTTCTCTAGCTTGGTAACAGATGTATTCAGTATAATTCTCTCTGCAGAACTCGAAAGAGAATGAAAAACTAATAGCTGTTGACCAGGGAAACCAAGGGAGGAGAGGAGAGGAATCAGTGTAAGGAAAACTGAAAACGTTTGGTTATTTTGATCTGATCACCCATAGGTTTCAAAGACAGCTGACCCTCTATAACTAGAAAATTTGTACTTTCCCTTGGGAGATCCTTCTAATTTACTCAAATTTATAGATTTACTCTAAAGTAGTTTTATGACTTTTATGTTTCATCATTCAAAAGCCAGTGGAACGTTTCCCAATTCTAGCAGACTTGGTAAAGAGGTAGTTCTTCACATTTCTGCTAGTTCATCATTACACTGTTTTGCATTTTTAAGGATGCTTTACTGGAAAGTTTAACTGCCCTAGGAATCCTGCTTATCCTACAATATAAGCATACTCTGTATTGACTATTTACATAATCTAGGAAATGAGTTTCAGTCATTGTGTTTAGGTAAAAGTAAAGATAAAAACCTTCAAAACGAATACAAACTCAAGCTACCACAGTCTCTTGATCAGATAATATAAAAATGATACTTTTAAAGGTTCAGACCGTCCTTATTTACGATGGTTTGACTTAACAGTTTTCAAAAAAAAATTCATGGTGGTGTGAAAAATGATCCCCGTTAAGTGGAAACTGCACTCTTAATTTTCAAGTTTGATCTCTGCCTGGGCTCGTGATTTGTGGTCTGATTGATCGACCCTCTCTACAGGTGCTAAGAGGGCAGTGAGCAGAGCTTCCAGTCAGCCACGTGGTCACATGGAAACCACTGAGATGTGGGTGTTCTGTTCCCCAGTGTGATGGCCAGCAGGCTGGGGGTGCCCAGTGCGCTCTGCATGTGTCGTGTGGTATTTTCAACGTGCGGTGGCTTGGTCAGTTTGCTACCCACTGCATTCTCCTCCTCATTTACACAGTGGTGAAGAGTAACAGTCACACGTGCTATGTGTGAGAGCACACCCACAGCAAGACCCCGGAGGGCAGTCTTGTTACTGTCCAAACACCGGTGTGCACTCACAGAAGCCTCAGTGCCCTGTCAATCCCTCCACCGGACCCTGGATGCAGTCGAGGGGTTAGGTAGGCGTAATGATAGGCTAGGTATAGGGAAAAAATGAGAACCAAGACCTGGCATGTAAAGGTGCAAGATCCCAATGATGAACATAACTATACTCTATACCTAAAAGGTACCAATAAATTCATTGAGAGAAAAAAAAAAAAAAAGACCAGGCTGCTGTTTGCACACCGCAAACTGTTTTACAATAAAATGAATTTTTACAAGTGGAAGGGGCTCATGTTAAAACAGGAATCAGGTCAAGTCCGGGGGGTGCACACCTGTTCTCCCAGAACGCTGGGCAGCCGAGGAAGGAAGGTCACATGTTTGAGCCCCGCCCAGGCCACGATGACTTGCTGAGATCCCACTTCAAAAATAAATAAAATAAAATGTAAAGTAGTAAAATAAGACAAAGTAAACAAAATAGGGCAGGGATGTGGGTCACTGCGAAGGCCCTTGGTTGACTCCTCGGTACCACAAAATGAATAAATAAAAAATATAGTAATGAAAACATCAGCCCGGAGCATGGTCATTGATGAGTTTTGTCGCTGTCCAGGATCACGGACCGCATGCATGTGTGTGTGCTGCACGTGTGACCAGCAAGGCAGGTTTGTTGACCAGCAGCCCACGAACATGCGCATATCGTGGTGCTCGCTGCATGGCTGTGACATCACCAAGCAACAGGGATTTTCCAGTACGGAGCCACTGTCATATCTGTGCACCACCACTGACCAAAACGTCGCCGTGTGGCTTGAGAGGAGATGACGGCGAGCCAGGTGCACAGACGCAGAGGATCATGGGGCTTCAGAAGCCATCCAAAGCCGGTGAGCTCACACCGTGCCAAAGCCCTTTCTTCCGCAGCTCCCCGACAGTGAACCATTTATACTCCGCAACTCTTCCAGGGCTGGGGATCGAGGTGACCGGACCACGTCTTTGGAGGGCTAAGACCGTTAAAGATTCCTTCTTAAAATGGACTAAAATCTGCCCAGCTATAACTTTCCATCTGTTTGCTGTGCATTTTCCCTTTGGAAAAATGCAAGCTGAACCCAACCGCCCTCTCGTAGGGTTCTGTTCAGATATCTGAAGAGCACTGTCGCCGTTCCCCTTGTCTGTCCGCATTTTTTTCCAGCACTCCGCTATCAGGCTGACTTCTCCTATTGTGCAGCTACATTACGATAGTTTTGGAGTGCAAATACAGATCTTCACATTTACACGTACTCAATTTCATTCTGCCAGAAGAAATACAACCTCATCAGCAATGTAAGAGTAAGATAAACCACTTTGAAATGCTCCTCGTAACCTAGAGATCAGTAAAGATTAACATAAAATTAGATGAAAAATTTCGGCAAAGGAGCAGAAAAACAGGGCCTCTTGTATACCACTGGTGAGAGTAAATCTATGTGTCATTCTTGGGACTCATGTTAGCAATATACATGCCAATAATCATAGTTTGGGAACTGTAGAGAGTTAATTGTTTTGGACAAAGTTTTAGTTATAAGAATGTTCATGTCAACAATGCCCAAAAGAATGAAATTGGAAACAATCTTCTAATGGTTAAATAACTTACAGAATGCCTGCTGTAGTGCTGGAACATGATAGCCCAGAAAAAAATTTGATGATGTGGTATTAACTGGAAAAATAGATTATACAGCAGTGTGTGATAAATGCTCTCTATTCTCTAAATCTAACAGTGCATACATATATGTCTGTCTGTGAACACATGTATGAGGTGTGATACATATGGTATTTACATTTTAAAAATTATTACAGTAGGACACATGTTGCCACTAATCACTCTAAGAGTGCTCCTCCCTTTATTTCAAATATACTCAATGCAGCATTCTTGCCACTGTCTGTAGTGGTTCTGGAGTCCTCTTTCATGAGCGTGCAGCTGTGACCGCCTTGATGTCCTGAATCAGTTCAAAACATTTGCCCTTCCTGGTTATTTTGACTTTAGGGAAGTGTCCGATGGGCAGGAGGCCGGGTCTGGTGAAGAAGGTGGATGAGGACACACCGTAATGGTATTGTGTTGATGATCCTGTTGTTCCATTGGATGGCACTTGGCAGTAGCATTTACCATATTTTTTATCATGCTTTGTAAAGAGACTCATGAAAGAGGACTCAGAACTGCTTCGGAAAGTGGCAGGAACATGGGGATAGGTGTGTCAAAGTGAGGGGAGGACGTTGAGGGGATCCATGACAATATTGTTTTCCTGTGATACACTTTTTGACTTAATATTCACCATATGTTTTGATCAGCCTGGTATATTTATTTAAGGAGGCGGGGAGAGGGGAATCCTGGAAGGGTGGATACCACAGTGAGGCCGGTGGTCTTGGAAGGCCCTCTGTCTTTATGGAATTTCCCACACCCCACTGCAGATCTTTATCAGTGCAGCAAACATTCCATTGGCATCAGCTTTGCATCATCTTTAAACCCAACAAGCGCACCACTGTTCCTTCTATCCAAATCGTCTGTAGAAAGTAAGGACAAGGCCCAGAACTGAATGCAGTTTTTCTTCTATCAGAATTACCCTGTTTCCCCTAATGGGCTAAGCATGTCCGTGTGACTGTGTTGAAGCAAAAGATGAAAGTTCACTAACTGTCACATAATCTTTTACCAAACTAACTGTCACATAATCTTTTACCAAATGCTGTACTCATGAAACATCCAGCACTAAATATTAGACTTCTCCATTGCCCACAAATGCACATCCTGTTCTGTTTTAAAGAGATTTAAATCTGAGGTAGGGATCCTTCATCTGTTCATTTGGTAAGTGTCATGGCACTATCCTAGTGGACTTCCAATGGTTTTTGTGTTAAACTAGACCGGGGCGGCTGAATTAAAAATTATTACTTTGTTCCTAAAATGCACGAAGCACCATTTGGATTGATTATCATGCACTATTTCATTTGATCCCCTTCTCAGCCAGGTGAACTGGTGGTGTTATCTTCTCCTCGGTCTGGGCACACGTTGGCAGTGCCGATTTATCAGCTTGCCTCAGGGCCCCCAGCCAGAGTGGCCCAGCGTGCATCCATGTCACCTCCGTGGGGTGACCAGCAGCATCCCCACCACACTCCACGTCATTCATGGAGGTGCGGCTGTGACGGCCGGGAGGTGACTGGTGATGAGTTGGAAAGAGGTCAGGACAGAAGGCAGATGCCCGAGGGCTGAGCCGCAGTAACTGATTCATCTGGGCAGGCAGAGAGGAACAGCTCACAGATGCTCTGCAGGGGGAGGAAAAGAGATGCAGGGGTTAAGGGGACGGTGAGGGGCAGTGCAGGAGCGGGCAGATGCCAGATCCCGGGGCATGAGTGGAGACCATGTTGGAGACCTTGTTGTCTACGTGTTGTCTATGCGTCAGAAGGGATCAGACTTTCAAAGGGCTTCAGGCCAAGGGGTGTCTGAACCACTATAAGACGACATTGTCTGGCTGTCACTCAGCCCACATCCGAAGGAGGAAGAGTTGATGTGCAGAGATCACACAGGAGGCTGTTGGGCCTGGAGGTGTCACTGGACAGTGTACACATTGGTCTATTTCTGCCTGTCTTCCTCCCCTCAAGAGCAGATTCCTGATGCTCTTGTACCCAGTTTGGGCCCAGGCCCAAAGCTAGCTGCTGTACTCTGAATGCTGTACCTCCATCCATGGCCAAATTCGTGTGTGAAAACGAATCAGCACCGTGTTGCTCTTAGAAAGTAGGCCTCCCCGAAAGGATTAGAGCATGGGTGTGGAGCCTTCACAAGAAGCCCAGAGAACTTCGCCATTCCTTCCGCCTCCTGGGGATACAGAGAGATGCACGCTCTGCTGTGGGCAGGAGCTCTCACCAGACACCCTGTCTGCTGGTGCTTTGATCTTGAACTTCTTGGCCTCCAGAACCAGGAGAAATATGTCCCCACAGTTTATGAAGTTGCGGGTATTTTGTCATAACGGCTTGCATGGCCCAAGACTTTGGCTAAAGGTAGCTAAGTGCAGAGGCTCTGGTCAGAGCTTATACAGCTTGCTGGCTGTGAGTCAGGAGCTTGTGTTACCCACAAGGTGCCCTGCAGCTGGGAAGGGATGTTGGAGAGAAGTGTGCGGCCTGCAGCCTGGGAGCGGTGGGCCTGTGTGTTGCTGATCAAGGTCGTGGAACTCCTAGGAGATGGAGACGTTTTTATCTGTGCCGTTAAAAGGTGTGCTCATCCAGGTAGGAGGTTGTGGCTATTTTATCTAACACTTGTTCACTTTATTGTCATTGTCCTTGCTTACCCGACAGAAAGGTGCCTTTTTGGTGCTAGGGATATAACCAGACTGAGCCCCAGACTGATGAATTCTGCTTGACGTCTCCTGTGCCTCTCAAAGCCTGGATGATCAGTGGTGTGTTGTGGGGCAGGAGAAAGATGAAGCCTCCCAGACAGCAAGATCTACTGAGCAATACAGGACTGGCCAAGAGGAAGACAGGTCTATGGCAGGTGCAACAGCAGCTGTGTGTGTCCAGTGAGTCTCCCGGGTCTTCACTCTACAATTATTAGGACCTTCATGCTGTTGGACGTGTATCAGAGCCATCCTCTTGAGAGTTAGTGTTGGTCTCTTCTTGAGCTGGAATTCCACCCAAGAACTGCTGATCCTGCTCCTCCTCTTGTGATTATTATTACAGTATCCTAGTAACCACTTAAGAGGGATAGAAATTCACACAAATAGTGCCTCATGCACTTTGCACAGTAGCGGGTGGGAGAGGCTGGCCCTGCCTGACGGGAGAACAGGTTGTGCTGCAGTGGGTTCCTACTCCAGGTCAAGTGTCCTCGTGGTCAGGGGAAGAACATTCGCATCACTTGTGGCTCACACTTATGGTCCCTGTCCTTGGATTAGGGCACAGAGACAGATCCTGGGTCTTCGTGGGGCTGGAGAGCACAGACTAGGAGATTGAGGTCCTTCCTGCCAGCTAACTCCTGCCCAGCATGACTTACCTTAATGGCCGGAGGGGAGGGCGCCTTCCCAGAATCTGAGACTAAGCACAGAAGGAGCAGCCAAACCCAAGGGATGCCCACGGCTTTGTTCTGTCCTTTCCCAAGCGGAGGAGTGGACACCCATTTTAAAGACGAAAGAAGTCTCTTCTACCTCTGAAGCATACAGAGTACGCCTTCTTTAAAGCAAACAGAGATCCTTGGTACTCAGGAAGAACCAACGGCAAAAATGAGTGCAGGCCTCTTGATATCTCAAAGAGTTTGAGGAAATTTCCAACTTCAGGCTAAGGAAAAGAACTCCACATTTCCTGGGAGAGAGCAGTTTGTAAGCTAGCGAAAGTGTGATCTGCATTTAAGAATAAGGTAGATCTATCTCTCTCCAAGTCCTTTGCATGTGTAGTACAGTGATATGATGTAAACTCTCTACTCAAGGTGGTCCCGGAAGTAAGCGCAGACGGCAGTCTTATTGCTGTTCGTAATCGGTGATCCTTGCTTTCTTTGTTCAGTGCTGAGTTAACTCAGCCCGAGAGTGAATAGGGTGCAGGCTAGGTTAATACTGTGCTTTAGATCTATTAGATGTGTTCTAATCCAGGATCATAAATTACGTGCTTAACCTTAGTCACACATCCTAAACCATGTGCTTAACCTTGTGTGCACAATGCACTGCAATTTAGTTAATATTACAGAGCAGAAAAATATTTTTTTCTCTCCTCTTTCGAGGTCAGTATCCAGGGCCTATGAATTGAACTGACAAAAAATAGATTAATAGAATAGGCATATGCCTTTCACCTGATGTGTTAACAGCTTGTGGAGAAGAAAGCTTATTCTTGATTTATGCTTCTGAAATTTCTAGTGGAAGGTCAGGTAGCTCCACTCTTTTGGGGTTTGGGGGATGAGGGCCATCGTGGTGGGGATACATGGTGTGCCAGCTGCTCACATCATGAGGGGCCAAGAACTGGGGAAGGGCTCCACCTCGGCAAAGCCACCTCTCCCTAATGACACCCTGAGGAGCAAACCCTTAAGACCTGCACTCTTGGAAGTCATTAAACATCCAAGCTATAGCAATGTTACTACATTCTTATATTCCAAAATGAATCTATTAAGAATTGTGAACAAAGATGAGAAGGAATTCATGAAAACCAACTCCTGAACAATATGTGTTTTCATTCAGGAAGAAACAAAAAAGAAAGAAAACTCCCCCTCCATAACAAACCATCCAATATTAACAGATTTGCCCCTTTCCAGTTTGTCCACACCGACTTCAATGATATATAGTCATTGGATTTAAGCTTTTGAATTAATGCAGGAATATTTGAAGGCTCTGTGATGAAATGAATATATTTTGCACTTGAAAAGTGGCATGAGTTTGGGGTCTAGGGGTGTTATGGCTTGTGTTTAGATGTCCCCTCTACCCTCATGTGGTCATCGGTGGGTTTTTTAGAGGTGGCTGAATCTAGAGTGTGTGACGTTGGAGTTAATTTGTGGTGCAATGCTAGGCTCGAGGGCACTAGGATAAGGGTGTGAGTGCTGCCCGCCCTAAGTAGCCTGGATAAGATATAAGGGACAGAAAGAGCTGTGGCCGTCCCTTGCTTGCTTTGCTACCTTCTGCCTGCATGAGCTGTTTCTTCTCTGCAGCACCACCTTGTTTTGGAGCCAGCTGAAAATGGACTGAAACCTCTACAAACTGTGAGCTAAATAAACCTTTCCTCCTTTTAACTGTGGGTGTCGGGTATTTTCTCCCAGCAATGAGAAAAGTAACTAAGACAGGTGGGAAATGCAGTGGCTGAGTGTTTGTGTCCCTCCAAAATTCCTGTGTGAAGTCTTGTCCTGACCTGCTGGCTGGAGGTGGTGGAGCCTTTGGGAAGTGACCAGCAGTGTGGCAGAACTCACATGTGTGGCGTTCATGACCTTCCAGAAGAGGCCCGAGAAGATCGTGTCCCCTTCCCTTGCTGCAGGCAGGGACACTTTAGTCTTCTCTGTCTGAGAAAAGGGAGGCTTCACCAGACACCGAATCCTGGAGGTCTGAGCCCTCAGAACTGTGAGCAACAAATTCTGTTATTTATAAACGTGTTGCTGAAAACACTGTGCTATAGCAGCCTGAATACACTAAGATGGTGACTTCCGGCATCTTTTCTAAAAGAACCAAACATGGGATAAAAGCGATAGTCTTTGCAAAAAACAGGAGATGACTGGAGAATTTCGCAAATAGCCAAATGGATATTCTTACATCTATTACATTTTATAAAATTTATGTGTTGACTAAGACAAAAAATGGCTCAAAAATATAGGATGGATAATAACTAGAGTAAAAATAAAAGACGAGGTTAACTACCTCTTGTCTACTTTGTCATACACAATCCTGATTCCAGTATGTGAGCAGCTTTATACTTTTTACATTTTCTTATATTTTTTCCCATGTAATTTGTGATGATAACTTCAGAGCACTGTTTTCTGATAGTCTTGTTAGATTAGGGAATATTAGGCATAAACCAGTGAGAAAGTGCTATTCTTGGGCTTGAACTGTACCAGTGAGTGTGTGTGTGTGCAGGGAATATTAGGCATAAACCAGTGAGAAAGTGCTATTCTTGGGCTTGAACTGTACCAGTGAGAGTGTGTGTGTGTGTGTGTGTGTGTGTGTGTGTGTGTGTTAAAGGTACAGGTATGAATTTGTCAACAGAACTAGATTTTCCATGAACTAGACAGAAGCACAGATTTAGTGATTCTATTAAAGTATATATCTGGCTGATAAATGAGATGTAAATCAAAGGCACAAAGAGCCTAGGTCAATTAGAATGGTTATTTTAAGAATAATCTAAAAACGTATCATTGAAATGCTGCTGGAATGTGGGTTTAAAAGTTAATCACCTATGATATGCATCTATACAAATTACATTTTACGTGTATTTCTTTAACAGTATAAACCATATTGCATACTCAACATCTGTTTTTTAAAATTAAAAAAACAATTTCATCAAATTTTATACTCTACTTTGTTATTAGAACTAAATTATTTTGTAAGACACAGTTGTGGGCTTTAAATTTGTTATTTCAAAATACAAAAATAAATGCAACCCTCTCTTTAAAACATTAAATATTGAATTAGAAAATTATAGCTATAATATAAATTAAATGTTAACCAATTTCATGGTTACGTGCATTGTGAATCATTTCATGTCAATGGAACATACAGTTCAAATTTTGTAGGAATTTTACTACCTGTGCTGCGTTTGTTAATCAAACTTGAATCGATTACTTCTCATTACCTGGTGATCAAAGGAAGATCACAGTGATATTACAAACTTTCTGGGAGGTTTGTGATTCAGAGAAGCCAGAGGGTGGGGGAGGATGGATCAGAGTCAGAGCAGTTTCATGGTGGTCACTAAACCTTTTCCAGGTTAGCAGAAATAAATTTCATTTTAAAACATAGCCTACTCTGTCCAGTTTCTCCTCTTCCAAAGAGGAGAGCAGTGAAGGAGAAAGGCACCCACTTTTAGTTGAAGCCCGAGAGCTCCCAGAAGGGGCTCATTTGACCCTCCGGGGCCACACACTAGCCCCCCTCCCTCCTCCAGCTTTATGGTGCCCAGCAGGCGTTCAAAATCTGCCCCACTCTTAGGGTTGTCTTCGGAACAATGAGAACTGAGAGAATCCACACACGTAAAAGCAGAGCTGATGCAGACCTTTGCCGAAAATGCAAATCCAACCTAAGTTTAGGTTTAAACATTCTGGCGGCTTATTTATTTTTTCCAAATTAATTTTGGATCATAAGATTCTATTAGTTGGTTTTTGCTGGCACCACATTACTGAAAGGATGACAAGAAATGGGCGCCTTGGAAATGCTACACGTCTGCCCTAGGAGTTCCCGTCCCGTTTTATAACCCAGAAAGACTTAGATCATTTGGATCTGGTTTAGATAAGCTGACTAGAATGAAACTGAATCAGTGAATCTCCTAAGCTTCTCCCAGCCATGCTTCATTAAGGGAAGAGTCACTTCTGCCTTTTATGAAAAAGCAGAGCCAAAAGGCCAATATTCACTGACTTTCCTTCCATCCAAAACTTTCCCCGCAACTCTGCTGCCAACTCATGAGCAGAAGTTTCAATTTTTGCGTTGCTGTTTTCCACATACAAGAAAGTTATGTGGGAACACTCCCTGTGGCCTTGTTTGGCTGTGTCTTTCCTTCAGCTTGAAGAGTCCTCATAGAACAATGCACCCGGGCATTGTGAGTGCTCAGGAAACAGCCGGGTGCCACGGAGGAGGTGCCACGCCATGGCTTTGCTGCTGTGGCTCAAAAGCACACTTGCAAAGGAAGCTGTGGTTGTGAAGAGCTCCTTCTGTTCTTCAAATTCTAGCCACAGGGTACCTTGGGACCACTTCGGAAATTGCAGAAAGAAGACATAGTATTTTCACATCTAGGCATCTATTAATCTCGAGAGAATACGGCAAACATAGATGAGGAAGCATCATCTCCTGCCTTTCGTGGATGGACACACTCTGTGTTGGCTTTCTGGGAAGTCTCCTCTCAGAGGGGTCTTCATCCCGCCATGAGTTTCCATTGCACAGGCTCCAGGACAGAGAAGCCAGGACTTCAATTGAGGCCCTTTGCAACGGGAATATCAGAAGTTGTCTTTGAGATTGTCTGGTCCTTGGTGTATGCGTATATGATAGACAGGGGGTAAGGTGTGGCTTGGAGAAGTTGAGGGCCTCTCCCAAGGTCACCGTACAACCCGTTTGGACATGAGATGAGGCATGAGACTCTTGGTCTTTCCATGCTTGGCAGCTTCACATTCGTTCTTGGAGGTTCATAGTTTCTTTCACTTCTCATAAATTAGAAAAGTTCTGAATAGCAATCAAGTCGTTACTCTTTGTTTTTAAAGTTGTTATGTTGCAACTTCTCGTTTAAACCTTAGAAGCCTTATAAAACTGGCTTAAATCTCTAACCTTCCAATAATTATCAGTGTCTGAGTACACAAGTTTGGCCCGACACAAAGAGGGGCGTTGAATGAGGTCCCACGAAACTCTGGAACAGATATTGTCCTAAGGCCTTTTAGATCGTTCGTTTCATGAAGGTAATTACTTATGGCTGTCTTCTTCAGGGCCTATTATGTACCTGCACTTAACTCACACTGAACAATATTGGTGCAATAAATTCTCCTTGCTGTTCATCTAACTTTTCCAATTTAGCAGCTCAAATGACATTGTCAACACACAACTTATGTGCATAAAATTTCTATCATCAATTCACGAATCTCATGCCTACTTCACCCCAGTGGTCCTTACTCTGCATTCTGTGCCTTACTATTTCTCCTGTTGATTTGGCCTGATTATCCTCTATCTCGATACTTAACATCAGTTGCATGCACTGCTCTGCTTTGTTAAATGATTTATGTAATTATCATACACATTCAGAGAGATAGTCATCAGTGTGTAGTTCCCTGAATTTTCTCAAAAATAACACTGCCTGTTTTAAAGAAAAATACAAAACCAATAGGACTGTGCCATCAATGTGAACTTCAACGTTTCTTTAAAAGAAAACACACACATAAAATTAATTCTATGAGCACCATGTGCCAGCTAAGCAGGCCATACGGTGCTTGTTGGAAGAATTCAGAGGACAGAGGGCATTGAGGTGGAGTGATCAGAGAAGGTTTTTATGGAAGACACGGGATTCAGGGTAGGATGTAGAGTATGGACATCTCCATAGAGATGGAGAGGAGGAGGAGGGGGAGGAGAGAGGGAGGGGAGAGAGGGGAGGGGAGGGGGAGGGGAGGAGAAGGAAAGCTTGAGTTGGAGGGACAGAGTGAGTTTCACTGCTATCGTGTGAAAGTGGAACATCCTCACAGGCCCACGTGTGAAATGCTTGGCCCCCAGCTCAGCAGTATTAGAGGTGGGGAAGCTGTAAGGGGTGAGGCCTACTAGGTTTTAGGTCATTGGCTGCTGCTCTTGAAGGACATTTTGGGATCCAATCTCTTCTTTCACTTCCCCACCGTGAGATGAGTGGTTTTGCTTCCCCACTTTCTCTTAATGTGCACCTAACAAGAAGGCCACGGACCATGGACTGAGACCTTTGAAATCGCAAGCTTCTGATAAATCTTTTCTCTTTTGAAGTTGGTCATCTCTGGTTTTGTTACAGTAATGGAAAGCAAACTCACAGAGTCAGCATATTCAATGCATAGCAGTTAAGTGAACAGTAAATGGAGCTATGGGGAATGAAAACATTGCTATTTTGTAGTAGAGAAATTATATTTGGAAAGGAAGACCTCCCCACTTCATGCCTATACTTAATATATCCCTACATACACAATATACTAGTGATTTTTTTTTTTTTTTTACTACAGTAGGATTGGCAGAAGGAGCCAGGCTGTTCGGGCAGCACCAGCTGTGTGCAGTTAGTCTGTGGCAGTGCCACATGCCCCAGAGATGTGGAGGGCTCCCTATCAGCCTGTCTGCCAGCCCCGGTGGGGCCTGGCCTCATTCACATGGCAACAGGAGGAATGAAAAGGAAGACATGATGTGTGAGAGACTGTGAAGTAATAAAAGTGTTATTGGACAGAGCTTAATGGATAGTAGGGAATGAAAGACCAGCCATAGTTTAATATGTCATTTCCCCCATAACATTTTAGGCTGAACTCTCAATATTCTAATTCCAAAACATAACTTGCGAATTTCATGATGCATTTGGCTCAGAAGGTGATATATTTTTGGTCAAAGGCCTTTTTGATGAACCTTAAGAAACAACAAGTCCACACTTCTTTCGTTTGTAAGCCTGACCCCATGAGGAGGTATGGGTTAGGCAAATAAATAGCAAGAATAAGAACGTCTTTATTCCTCTCCCATTCCCTTGACTTTGTCCTTTGTACTGTGGCAAGCTGGAAAGGGACATCGAAGCATTAATACGGTGGTGTGAGGCTCTCACAGTGGCCCCGAGGAACAATTTTCAATAAGTTGTACTGTTATGCTAAGAAAGTTTGCAACCCAGACCATTTGATCCAATTCCCCCTCTAGAAAGAGCCAGCAGCATCAAATTGCCCAAAGAATATTCACTAAATCTAACTGCGTGAACGCCTTACATGTTTATTGGGTACCTTGTATGAGACTGCTGCTTTGGGGTGAACTCAGCACATTCCCTGGTGCTCAGAACATGATTATTGCAGAATAATTAATGAATTAGTGAAAACTTGGGTTTTGGAAGGTTAAATTACTGGATTTCAGAGGACCAAGCCCAGAAGTATCGAGAACAGTTGAACTCTTATCATAATTGAGATCTTAGATTGTCAAGATTGAACAGGAATGTGAAGAACAGGATAGGGGAAGGATATTTTGAGAGAAAAGTCAGTGCTGCATGTGTCTCTTTGGTTATAGGGACACACTAGGACTAAGGTGAAGAGTTCAATGTAGTTGGTTTTTTGAATCTGAAGAGAAAGAGCACCCCTATTGTGGGAAAAGAGCAGGACACGGTACTATTGTAGGTAGGCTTGGTTGGGGTCATGGGAGAAGCTTTTGCATAGAGATTTCTGGAAAAAAAACTCTCAGTGTGTCTGGGCCAGAGCTTGAGCTAAAAGTGCCTCAACTTATCAAGAGAGAGCCACATGTCAGCCAGGAAGGCTCAGGCATCACCGTGTGAAACTAGCCACATTAGGTTAAAAGATCTATTTTGTCTGTTTCATCCTAATTCAATAATCAAGTTTCTTTTGCAAAACTAAAGTGTCTTATTTAAGCCCAGAATGCCTGCAGCATGACTGGTGAGACAGCCTGGGTACCAGTGAGGTGTCCGGATTGAGGGGGCAGGGCTGTGTGGAAGCACTTCTGAGCCTTCTTCTTGTTGGCACCACCCACAGAACCTTTGCAGATACCTTGGAGAGATGCTACTGATTCAAGCGAAAGATAGGGACTGGGCTGGGGGAACTGCAAAGACCAGCAACCTATGGAAAAGGAGACAGAGGGTTATTTAAAGGACTGGGATTGTGAGATTTGTGTGTTCCTGAGTCGGGGGTTGGTGGTTGCCAAGGACATACTAATTGTCAAGTACTCAATAAAAATGAAAGAGAAAGCAAAATAAGAGAAGTCCTTCGCAGTATTCATTTTCAAACTAGATTTTAAAATGTGTGTCTGTGGCCATGAATTCATGGCATATTGATTACAAGTAAGGTCCGTTTTTAAATTAAGCAGGAATCACGGCCTGCCCCCAGGTATTTGGAGCTATATATATTTTCCAAAGGGAAGAAGTTTGGTTTGTGGTTTTTAAGATGTCACCTTGACCCTGGATAGCATATACGAGAGCTTAGATATAAGCTCCTTTCAGTCGTGAAGGCCACTCATTGTTAACATCAAGGAAAACAAGAGTCCATCTAAGGTTGGGACATATTTTCAGCGGGAGCTGGCAGTGGTTTGCTCCCTGGGTGGCTGACAAAGAATTTTCAGTGTAAGGACCAGGAGCCAGTCATCTGCCCAGTGCTCGGGCAGCCAGTTGCTGGGCACTGTGGCTGAACAGGAATGGGGACACATCACTAACCACAGAGGGAAGATTTTCAGGTCATGGCCCTGTGGGATTTTGTTTATCGGCCAGCTTTGCAAACAACTTCCCTCAGATAGAATATTCAAGCAGTGTGAACTTGGAGATAATTAGGGAGTTGGTTCTACATATGAACTGGGGTCTAGGTTGAATGAGTCTCAGAGATCACAGAGCCCAGGACACCAGCCTGTCAACTATTTCGCTGCATAGCATCACTCCCAGATGCTCAGTTTCTGCCTGACAGCTTCCAGCAGCAGGGTGCTGCCTACCGGGGAGGGAGGGCTTTTGGGAATCTGCATTTTAGAGCCGTGCCAAAGCCCTGGAACAGCAACAGTATCTACTAGCCAGTGTTTGCACACGTTTCTATACCAACTGATTTGATCTTCACTTTAACTCCACAGAGGAAAGACCTAAGAGTAAAATAAATGCTATTAATGTCCAGATTTTTTAGAAGAAGAAATGAAAGCTTGGGATGATGATGTAACTTCCTGAAGTCAAAGGATTCAGACCAAGGTGGTCTTATTCCAGTGTCTGAGTTGGCAACAGGTGTAGGGGACAAAAGATGTCTTTCCTCTGCTCTGCATAAGATCACAAGTTTATTAACACATGCATCAGGTACACACATGACCATCGGTGAAGAATAACCGAAAAGGTGGTTAGAATCTTGTGTAGCATCTGAACAAAACAAATATGTTTTTAGAGAAATGCAAGACCTCAGAGACTTTGACTTTCTGGG
This sequence comes from Fukomys damarensis, assembly GCF_012274545.1. Lineage (NCBI taxonomy): Eukaryota > Metazoa > Chordata > Mammalia > Rodentia > Bathyergidae > Fukomys > Fukomys damarensis. Next base: position 3,784,985 of record NW_022900923.1, on the reverse strand, counting down.
GGTCACAGATGTGAGAAGGTGAAGCTATGGGGTAGGGGTTCATGGTGCTTAAAGGTTAGTTTTAGCAAGACTTGAAATGTAGACTTCTCTCGTGCCATTTTGCATTGGCACAGTTCAGGATGGTCTTCAGCAATTAACTCTGCCTTCCTGGTGGAGAGGCACAGTCCAATTCACAGTGCTCTTAGGAGCCAGGTGAAGGAGGTGGGTCTTCGGGGGCGTGACCTAGAGGGGTGCATTTTGGTTCTAGCTCCTCCTTCCTCTTTCCATGGCTCCTGATGGCTCTTTGCTTCCTGGCTGCTATGGGCCACACAGCTGTCCTCCACTGGGCCTTTCTTCCGTGCCATATCCACCTTGAAGCCAGATGACCAGATGAGCAGGGATTGAACTCTCTGAAACCATGAGCCAGTATAACTTTTGCTCCTTTAAGTTGTGCATGTCAGGTATTTTGACCTAGAAACAGAAAGGCCAATCAATGCATGCAGGTGTCTACGCAATACCTAAAATGCATATCTGTGGTATTAACATTTCAGGGGGCAAGTCATAATTTTGGGACATCTAAAAAGTCTCCATTGGTGGTAATAAAGACAAAAGGATTAGAGATGATGCATGACGGTGTTGTCCCTAGATCCGGATATCATATTAGTGCAGCTCAAAATTTCATGTATGGTTTTAGCAGTCACAGTGCATGCACTGTGGGTTTAAATAAGCACCCATTGGTTTTACAAAAGAACTTTGATTATTGGGCTGTAATGAAACAGACAAGACTGTTCTCTGCCTGAAATGGTTGATTTTACCCTATAATATTCAGGGCTAGTGTTCGTATTTCCATTAACTAATGAATGGAGGACCATTGGCAAGGCAGAGTGGTGAGGTTGCTCAGCAAATTCAGGGCTCCCATCTCACAGTCTACACTGCTTATGTACACAGAGGCAGGTGAACTCAGTAGCTTTTGCTTTCTTACTTAGGAGGCTTCACCTCTGACGCTGTACTGAGAAAAACTAAATCTCACAGAGGTGGCAAATTCCAGCAAATATTCTTTCAAAACATATCTCAGCTCTGCCATCACAAAGACCAGAAAATAATAAACTCCAAGCTCACGATCTGTTGATCTGTGAGAGCAAAGAAGTTGTGTTCACGTGAGTGTTTACAACAGGTGGTCTTTGCAGGTATATGGAGAGTCTGTGTACACACTGTGGTTGTATGTTTATTTCCTTCCCCAGTACACAGCAACTAACAACTGCTATCAAATGTGTTTTCAGAGAAGGAACTGCCTAGGTAAGGCAAAATGACCTTTACATGCAAAGTTCCATTTGGCTGTAAAATCATGTGTCCCAGGGAGGGTTAGATAGAGAAGGCAAAAGTGTAAAAACTAAATTACTGTGCCAAAGAATATGTGATGTGTTTACCCTGCTGCTGGCTTCTGAGGGGAAGAGAGAAGACCAGAACAGGAGAGAGAGGGGCCCTAAGGCTGCCATTTAAAGATGGAGGGGTAGCTGGAGAAAATGACTGGGCCATTATTTTTAAAGAACTTCATTTCTATCTTCCAAGGCTCAGTGGTAAATTAGAATCCCTTCCCTATTATTTATCATTTTAGTATTTTATTTTAAAATGAAAACATTTCATATAATTACAGTAGACACTCATATATGCACTAAGGCAGAACAGATGGTAATGTTTTGTATATTTCCTTCAGACCTATTTGAGTTTTTAAATAAGCTCTACAAATATAGCTAAATCTCCATCTCTAACTCTTCTCTATTTTCTCTTCCAGAGGCAACCAATTTCCTAAAATTGATGGAAATCATTGTCGGGTTTTGAAAGAAAGGTTTACATTCACACTATCTTCATATATATTCATTGACAACATTAATTATTATTTTTTACGTTAAACTTTTTTACATAAGTGTTATTGAATGAAAATTTGATATCAAGCTTTGCTTCCTCTGCAAGTTTTATGTAACTTGATTTCTGCATTCAATATTACGTGTTTGAGTTTTAGCCATGTGGAAACACGTATCTCTGGTTCACTGATATAACTCCACTCCAATGTACCTTAACTGATGAATTCTATTTATATCCATTCCCTTTTGGAGAGAATTTCTGTTGTTCCCTTTTTTTGTGACCTCCAAAACTCTACCAGTAGAAGTAAAGAGCAACACCCCTTCCCTCAGGCTCAAAGACCCATGTTTCTCTCACAACACACAGACTTATCGCTATTATTCTTTTGACAAGAGTTGCTATGTTTTTTACTTTGGGCTACAGTGAGGATAAAGGTCTGTGTATTAGGCCTGGTCTCCAGCCCACAGTGGGAAAATGTGGAAACTTTAGGAAATCTGTCAGGGGCATGGCCTTGAGCGAAATACTGAGAGCCTGGTCTCCTCCTCTCTCTTTTTCTTTGCTTCACCACATTGTTCCCTTCCTCATGTGCTGCCCACTGCGGGCCCAAAGAAGCAGGGCTGACCAACCATGGACTGAACCTACAACAGGGGCTTAGAGGCTGCTTCTGCTGCAAGGTGTAGACTCTTTACTTGGACCTGTCGCTGCCCAGTGGGTAACTAAGAGAAAGTGAAGCTGGGCCTCTCTGCCTTCATTTTGTATCTGCCTCCCTTTATACCTTAAAGTGCGGGTCCATCCCTGGTCGTCATGTAGGCATGGCGATCCTTTGAGGAGCGTCTATCTAAAAACCAATATTACCAACCTTAAATGTACTAACTTATCTTGAACTCCTTCAAGACCCAGGACAGACACCAAGAGAAGAGGAAGTGAGGTATTCTGAAGATCTTCAGGGACGTTCCACTCCTTGCTTTTCAGTTTTGAAGGATTCTCAACCTCTTCTAATAGAGGCTTCTTTTTGTTCTCAATGAAACTCAGGGTCCCCGTGGTCACTGCGTCTCTTGCGCCTTTTCCTCAGGTATCGTGAGGCGGATGGTCTCTGCTTCTCAGTAGCATTTCCAGACCCTGCATCAACCCTCTGCTTCCCCACACATCTAAAATCATCTCCCTCGGAGTCTCCTGTCATCATCCAGGCCTCGGGACAGCTGTCCCAACTCTTGGGGCACCTTCATCTCTCTAGGATGATTAGTGTGTTCCTCACTGAGACCCAAACCTCACGGAACCTGCAAGCACCGTGGGACTCACGTGGTCCCTTGGATTCTGGCCAGCTCTTCCGCAGCGGTGCTGAGAGTGCAATCTGACCAGGTGACGCTCCAGCTGTGGGACCATACTTTGCCTCTGCTGCTTCAATTACCTTGGTCCTTCTCAACTATTCTCTCCACCCCTGGGCATTACTCAAATCCACACTTCCAAGATCTCAAAATTCAGCATCCAGTTCTTCAACTATCATCCCTTGCTCTCTCTAGTCCCTAAATACGACTTTTTATTTTGTTTTCTATTTCGAGACAGCGTCTTGCTAAGTCACTAAGTTGCCCAGACTGGGCTTGAACTTGCGATCTTCCTGTCTCAGCCTCTCAGAGTCCTGGGATTCCAGGCATCTGCCACCACACATGGCTACAAACACTATTTAAACTTTGCCAGTTCACTCCTGCCCATTGCTTCTCCTCCATTTTCACTGTCCTTCATTCCAGTCACACATCACACGCATTCTTTTTTCTTCCCCTGCTCAGGTCTCACTGCAGCTGATTACAATCTCTCCTTGGTCCACAAGGCTGACTTCCGTGCTCTTCTCTCTGTCACATCCACTTGACAGAAATCCCAATGCTGTTCACACGTCCCTATCCCATCGTCTCTCCTGCAGTGGGAGACACTGCCGTTTTGTATCTTCTCCTTCGTCCAGTCTTCTCACCGCCCCTCACTCCGCTCTCCATGGCAGCCTCAATCGCTGCTTTGTGAAGAGAGCAGGAATAAGAAGGGAGGCCAAGCTCCATCGCCACATGAGCTCACCTCTCCCTCCCCAGTACTCTGTGCCTCCCACCCCCGCCGGGCCTTTGCTCTCAGGACCCTCTGTGCCCTTCCCGTGTCATGTCCAGCCTCTAGCTCCCTGCATCTTCCATTCATCATAAAACATGCTTTTCCTCTATCTCAAAATATGGAAATCTCTCTCTCACCAGTCCTGGTTTCCTGCAGAGGAAGCGCCTCAAAATCTTTTTCTATCCAAGGGACTCTGACTTCTCTTTTCCTATCCTCTCTGAAAACCACTTCATTGGGCTTTGGCTCATATAACATCACTGAATTGTGTTTTTGAAAAGAAGTTACCAAAATTACATTTCTCACTGTCTACAAATTAAAACGCTTTTTAAAAATTGTCTAATGGGCTGGGGATTTAGCTCAGTGGTTCTGCCACCTACCTTGCAAGCACAAGGTCCTGAGTTAGATCCCTGGCACCAAAAACAATTTGTTTAGTTACATAGAATACAATATCTATTAACTAAATGTGAACAGTTAAGGTAAAGACATTAAGTAACTACAGCCACACTGTGTGAGTGTGGTTTTGGCTTTGGCAGGCGGCTCGTCCCCAGGGAAGAAGTGGACGGTGGATCTCCAGGCAGAGGTGGCCAGGCAGTGTCTCGCTGCTTGGACATCTAACCCAGAGACTTATTTGTTGACCCACATTCTCAGTTATTAATCTGTTCGTTCACTCCACAATCCTCAGTTTTTCTTCTCTCTTTGCCCTCTTGTGTTATCAGTTTGAGAGCGTCATATGGGACTTTCTGTTCCCTCAGATAGCCTCGCTATTTATTGTGAAGAACTTCATATAGGACTGTGCTGCCCTCACTGCAAATCCTGATGAATAAAGTGTGATGTCAGGGCTGCATTGCGCACTGTGCTGACTGACTCAGCATATGTGTCTGCCCTAAACTGGCAAGAGCTGATAACCCACTGAACTCCGTTTGTTGTAGGGATCAGGGATAATAATCATTCCCAGTGAACATGAGCAGAGCCACCCGAAGAGTGAGGTCATGAGGTCTCCAAACATGATGATGCAGGAGGACCAGGGCTGCTCAGGCCATTTGGATTTCACATCTCATGGCCACAACTTGTCCCAGATGCTAGATGTGGAGCTACAGGACTTAATGTTCTCCTGCTGGGTTTCAGTCTTGCTCTGGTCCTATTGGTTTCTATCTCACTATTTTGGAATGAGAATGTTTATCCTGTGCTATTGTATGTTAGCAGTTTTGAACTTCTTTTTCTTTTTCATTGAGTTTATTGGTACATTTTAGGTATACAGTAAGTTACATTCATCATTGGGGTCTTGTACCTTTACATGACAGGTCTTGATTCTCATTTTTTCCCCTGGTCCCTGCCCTCCCTTTAACCCCTCCTCCCCTCCCCATTTACAAACATTTTATTTCCATTTTTTCATTTTCTCCTATTTTTTTCTTTCCCTTATTACCTTTCTCCTACCCTTCCCACTTTCTCTACACCTTTAGCTTTTCTTCCCTTTTCTTCCCCTTTTCTTTCCCCTTTTCTTCACCTTTTCTTCCCCTTTCACATTGTCAATTATCTCATTAGCATATTATGTACTATTATAGTTTGTTCACACCAGAGAAACCATTCAGTATTTACACATGTGTGACTTATTTATTTCACTTAGGAGTTTGTTCTTTTTTATTTTATAGGGACTCACAGCTAAGAATTTGCCTTGAGTGTCACAGAAGACTTTGTGAACTTTTCAGTCATACCAGAACTGTCAGAACTTTGGTGACTCTTAGAGATGGGCTAACTGCATTATGCATAAAGGGAACGTGACTAAGACAGACATATTTTACTCTCCTGTCTTTTTTCCTTTGTGTTGTGTTGTATCCTTATATACTGAGTCATCCAGCCTATTACTCATTCTTCTTTCGACTTTCATGTAAAACAGGGAAATTTGTTAAGCAGCATTTCATCATTACATGAATAAACTAGGGGCTATTATTTTATATTTAGTCTACACAATTTACAAATATTGTGATTATCTGATGTTTCCTGGCTTTGCTATTCTTCAGGTTTTTATTTTCCCTTCATTCCCTAATCTGCTTCCAATCTATTAATTCCTAATAGACCCTGTTCCGTTCCCTAATACAACTTTGAGAATCTTCATTAGAAATGGCACTGTGTTGTAAGTGATTGTTGTAGGAAGTACTCATTTTAACTCATTAACTCAAGGGTGGGGAGAAATATTGCTACAGTTTGGATGTAGAATAGCCCCCAAAGGATACTGGTGAAAGTTTGGTCTTCAGCAAGGAGCTACTGGAAGGTAGAGGAACTTTAATAATGGAGATTTTGGGGAGGTCTTCTGGTCACCGCAGTGGCCCTTAAAGGGAAGTGAGACCTCAGACCCTTGTCTCTTTTCTTGCTCACTGTAAAGTGAGAGGTTTTGCTCTGGAATACACTCCTGCTGTTGATGTGCTGTCTGCCACAGGCCCAAAAGCAGCAGGGGCCACTGACCATGAACTGAAATCTCTGAGACTGCTAGCCAAAATAAATCTTTTCTTATTGCAAATTGATTTATCTCAGAAATTTGTTATAGTGATGGAAAACTGAGTAAACAAATATTTTCTATCAGGGATTCCATTGATGTGGAATAAAAAGAACTGTTTTTCTGGGATAGGGACATCAAGAATGTCATCATCTCTCCATGAAAATGTGGCCTTACATTCACATGGTTTTCTGGGCAAGGTACATCTCATGCCAAAGAACTGATGTTTGGAGTCACAGATATACCAACACATTTAAAATACATTTTTGTTCTGTAGGGATTGAACCCAGTGAGTATAAATTACACCCCCAGCCTTTTTTATTTTTTTTTGAGATAAGATCTAGCTAAGTTCCCTAGGCTGGCTCCAAACTTGCAGTTGTCCTCACTCAGCCCCCTGAGTAGCCAAGATCATAGGTGTGCACCACTGCACCCAGCATGACATTCTTTATGGAATGACTCCTTGCACACACCAGCTAGACAGCGTCATTAAACACTTACTTACTAAGTGTCTTGGCCATATAAAGAAGTTTTAGAAACTTACACGGTATCCAACTTTTAAAAGACAACACTTCCTTCCATCACATGACATGATATGGAATTGAAAGTTGTATTACTGCAAATAGCTGTATTTACTGTGCTGTTATGCCATAGGCCTTTGTTTCATAGACTTTTTGCCCCAATTCTCTGGAGCTTTGTGATTTGGGGGCCCTGACCAAGTGGGCTGCGCTTGTGCTTCTAGATGGTGGGATTTCCCCTTTCTATTTGTGTTGGAGTCTCTGGAAGTTTTCATACACCCTGTGCGGGGCACCTATAAGGAAAGCTAGGAAGGGACAGAAGGGAAGAATATTTCTGTGCTTCAAGCCCATGGATAGTGGTACTAGTTTGGGTCAGTACTGCTGTCTGCCTTAGGGACAGAAGCCTGCGCCTTCTCCAGGTGACCCTGAGGGTGTGTTAGGGATGTCACTATGTGTACAACTCTATGAGAGGTGGGGCTGGTGAAAAAAGGGGACCCAGGATGCTGATCACTGACCACAGAATAGGACAGAGCAGTGGCCAGGAGCCCACAGACACTTCAATGGCACTCTGAGCTCACGAGGGCCATCCCTTGTGGACTCCCAGCTAGGTGGGGTCATGATTTCCTCCAGACTGGGGGCTGCATTTTGGATACTTTACCATGTATTTTGGATACTTTGTTTTGGCAAAATTCAGACATAATAGGCATCCATAAAACCCCTTTAGCCTTATTAAAAAAGTGAAACACAGATTGCATGCTAACTTTATCCTTAATATGCTATAAGCCAGTAATTAACTAGTTATCTATAAAATGCTACTTGTCTTTCAGAAATGTTTCCTTTAGAGTACAAATACACATATATATTCATATATTTATATAAACACATGTGTAGTACATGTGTGCATGTCCTGTGTATCACATGTCTTCCCAGGAGGCCAGTGTTTATGGCTATGGAAAGTAGGATTAAAAGGACTAATAAATTCTTTAGTGTATGATACACGAATACAGAGATGATAAATTAACAAATAACCAGTTTCCTCAGTAGAAATTTAATTTCACTGATTGTAGGTATTTGTACATAGAAGAGAGAGAGGAAAAACCAAACTATTAATAATGAATATTATTTCTAGAGTTACTTATATCTCAGCAGTGCAGGTTGAACAAAGGAAGCTTCCTGAATATTTTATAGGAATAAGACAACTACATCCCCAGCCCTTTTATTTTTTAAATTTTATTTTGAGACAGGCTTTCACTAAATTGCTCAGTATGGCTTTGATCTTATAATCCTCCTATGTCAGCCTTCATAAGTGCTAAGATTACAGGTTTGTGCCTCTGGACCTACTTTGATTATTTTGTTGTAATTTTTAACTGAAATAGTGTGAAGACTGAAGGTATTGCCTCTGAAGATAAAACAACATTTAAAAATAAACCTAGCCACTTGTTACTATTACAAACAGCACACAAGAAACCACGTGGACACAGGCTTTGTGGGAGCATTAAGAGCTGATTTAGATTGCCTAGGTGCAGGCAGGCTGAGATCAAAAATGATGTCAGCACTTGGCCAGTGGAGAAGTTAAATTTTAATAGGGTTTGGGGGTGGGATGGTAAAATGCTTGGTGTTAAAGTTCCCAGGACAGTCATTGCAGATATATAGATAATGTTGGATTTGTCAGTGCTGGGGCAATTGTATGTCCTGTCTTAAATTTTCTTTATGGCCATCTGTTCTGTTTACTGAGGACAGCAGAGCCCGTTAGTGGTTTTGTGTTTTTTATTGAGGGCTGCACTTTTGCTGAGAGGCTCTCACTCAGGTCAGGCATGATAGTTACTACTTCTTCCTAGATTTTAATTAAACAGCAAGAGGATCTTTGTTGATGGTCGGAGACTGTGTCCTCCACATGCCACATTCCCTGGTGCCCTTGCTGCTTAGAGTATGTCAACAGGAAATTTTCATATTTACCAGTGTTCCAGTTTCTTGGCCAATGCACAGGCATCTGTTCCCCTGGAAGGAAGGCAGCTGGTTCAAGGAGAAAAAGTTTGGAATATGAAGTAGGACAAGTCCAGTGTGCCACTCACCTGGAAAATTAGTGGAACCAAAGGCCAGGGATCTGACTACTCAGATGTTGGTTTCCTGGCTATAGTTATGATGTGGACACCTCAAGCCATTGCTTATACCACAATGCTCTGCAAACCACAGTACTCTCTCCTTGGACATTCTGCACCTACCATTCAAAGTATGATGTTTGTAGTAGTCCAATGATAGTGTACTAGTATAGTTAGAAACAGTGGAGCTGAAGAAGTCACTTCCTTCCACCCATGTACATTTAAACAGCACTCTAGGATTGTTCTGCCTGACAGTCTTGAGAGACTTAGAAAATAAATAATAGAAGCTCAGGAGATCTCTGATTCCCTGGGCAAGATCCTATGCCATATAGGATCTCCTAGCCTGACCTTGAGATACCCTTACCCTCTCCCACCTCATTACAGTTGATGAATATGCATTATATTAATTAAGATTAGAGCGAACTCTGGGACAAGCATGCATGGTGTTGAGAGCCCCTAAAATGACTCAGCACCTTGTCAATCATTCCTGTCACCCATGCTGTGAGATTCAGGGGAGGCGCCTAGATGGAGGTGCCTGGCCTTTGAATTCTGAAAGCCTGATTTATCCACACACTATTGCTGCTGATGCTGCTGCTGCCACCTGCTGAGCCTTTCATGTTACCCTGGAACCTTTCTCTGTTTGCACTCCATTCTTTGTTGGCCCGGACTTTCCCTGAACACAACTTCCTGAGATCTTCAATTATATAGCCACTTGCTACCCACTACTGGGTGTATACTTGGAAGTTTCCTATTGTACATAAGAGCCTGGAATCTACCAGCCTGTTCAACAGCAACACTGCTTTGGTGATTTTTTTTAGCCAATTATAATATATTTTTTGAGTGACACTATGTAAGATATTAGGTTAAACATCCTACAAGTATAAGTTAAGTTAACTCATAAAAATACTTTGAAATCATGATTTTCATTATGCTCATTTTATTAACTAGTAAGTTGAGGCAAATAAGTCCATTGACAAGAACAAATAGAAGTCTGCCCATATCCATTCTTTCCTTCTTCCAAAATAGAAGGTCTGATTTTTGGCTATCTGGGAAGGAAGTTGTTAGCCCTACACAGAAGTATCACCTCAGGGCTGTGTTCCAGTCAATGGGATTTAAGTGAAAGGACTGTGTCAAGAATCTTCCTTAAAATGTCACTGGGTATCCAGGTCCTTAGTACTTTGGACCTTCCATGAAAGAATTCAGTCCAGCCATATAGTGGTTCTGTAAAAGTATAGAAGATGAAAGGAGGGGTAAAGGGGAGGAACAAAGAATTAGGATGTGTTATTTATGTGTACCAACTCCCCACAATCAATGTATATAAATTTTAGTAAAATATATAAAGCAGATATATAGAGTTACACCTGTTAGGTAAAAGAGCTGAAAAATCAGGACCAGATCAGGACTACAACAAGCGTTTATTATGGGGAGGATCTGCTGGGCTGTCTCCTAACAAAGGAAAAACAGCATGGAGGAACAGGGAGCTTCTTTTATAGGAGTGGGGTGGAGTTAACCTGAGCTGGGGTGGAGTTGAGTGAGGTAGCATTAAGAGATTGGGGAGCCTGTGACATCACTAGGAGGGTCTTGTGACATCACTGGTTACCTGGAGGTAGCAAGTATCAGGTTACTCTTTTGGCATGAAGAGAGGCATGATAGGAAGAAGGCTGTCCCTTGGTAGGAGAAGCCATATTTAACATCTAGACTTATTCCATGTGGCAGCCATTTTAAAGCACAGAGAATTATGGGAATGAAGCTACTGTTTTACGTAGCAGCCATCTTGAGGCAAGGGAATCTAACACCACCTTCCTTTGAGAAGTCAGGCAGCACTAGGTAGGGTAGGCATCTACACTGAGCGTGAGAGTGGATATCTTTTTATGCCCAAAAGCAACTCCTGAGTTCTGAGGAACTAGGGTAATTATGAGACTATGGACAGTTTTGTTAGAGGTTACATTGGAGTTGCAAAATGTCTTCCTGGTTCCTTTCAGAAAGTCTTTAATCATGTAAGAAACTTATGAAAAAAATTTATGAAAGAAAATATTCTAATTCAAATCAGGTCTCAGTCCAAGGCATGAAGGTCCACGAAGGCTCTGCTTTCTGATACCCATAGGCCATCAGTGGGGCGACCAAGTATTCCATGTGATGGCTCTGGAGAGAGACAGCTCTGCATCCACATGAAAGTGCACAGCGTAGAGCTGGAAGACGTTGCTGTGCTCTGGGGGGCTGCTTCAGGTCTGACACCTAACAGGTGATTATAATGCTTTATGCCCTGAGGTCTTTGTCTCTTCCTTGAACAACAACTGGTGCAGCAGCTACTTGAAATCTATTCTGTCCTTCTGGCCTGCCAATGTCTAACTGCCTAACACAAAGGCAGATTCTCCCTCTGACCTCTTCCTTTGTTTTGTTTTCACCTCTGCTACTTAAAATCTGGATTTTCTGTTCAAGGCCCTGGAGGTCCTCTTGACTAGTAAGGAGGTCACCGGCCATGGCACAGGCTGGCAACAATATCTTACTGGCACTGTGGGGCCGAGCCTTCATGATGTGGCTTTACCAGCTAAGTCCAGATTTTACATGAGAGAAAAATAAAGTTGTCTAGCTTATGGCACAGATATTTTGGCTTAGAGTCATGTCTAATCTTAACAATATGAGAATATTGCTTAAGGTCATGCAGCTGGTAAGTGGCAGGAAGGCCCTAGTCCAAACCCCAGTTTGTCTGATTTGAAAAGGCCCAGTTCTATTGCCGTAGTGTTATACTGACCTGGGAGTAAAGAAAGACTCTTCACAATATTAGGTATTTCAAGCAGGTCCACTTGATCTTGGAATACAGTCGCTATTTTGTTTCCAGTTACTCTGTCCTCCTAATTACATTTGACTCTGGCTGATATTAAATTGGGATCTATACTCCAAGCACGTGCATGTGGGTTTTGGCAGGAGGAAGGGTCCCCAGAAGGCCTGTCTGACCTTCAATTCTTGTTAGATGCCTGGACAACAGAGAAATGCATACCAAAGCCCTGGAAAAATTAGATTTGCATGAAAATGATTTCCAGCTGCCTTCTTCATTTGCATTAAGGCAAGCACCCCAGGATGTGCTCCTGGTGGGCAGGGTCTTTATCTGCACAGGAAAACCGGATTGCTGGGGATACTTTTCAGTTGCTTGTCTGTGTAATTCAGAGGTCCAACTGTGTAAAAATTCCTGGACTGTTTTGAACAAATGAAGTTGGGATCTTGACTTCCTACAAAATACCTCAGTCTGACACCAACATTACAAATAAGATGATAACCACCTCCACTTTGTCCTTGAAGATGATGACAAAAGGGAGGGTAGAAAATAATCATTAACAGTCATCACTTGGAGTTAATTTGATTTCACATCAAATTTCAACATCTTCGAAGAACTAATTGAAAGGCTATCAAATTCATGAGTTCATTACATAGATAAGATATGGTTATAAATGTTGGTAGTTTTCTGTATAATGGACATAATCCTATAATTTACTGGGCAAATCTTACAAATAAAACAATACAAAATAATATAAAAAACCTAAGTTAACTTATTAGTAAACACATTAGACTTTTAGAAGAAAAATTTCAAATTGATCAAGAGAGTTAAGGAATGTTTTAAATTAATGGACAGATATATGATATTCTCTGTGGGATGACTTAACATACAAACTATTGGCTTTTCCAAAGAATTTTATCAAATTATAGGTATATCATTCTGATCAAAATTGCATTGGAACTTTAAGAGTAAGCAAAATGATTCTAAAGTTTACTTGCAAGAATAGGTAATGAAAATAAGTAAGGTAATTTCAAAGGGTTATAATAATGAGAGAGCTTGAGATTTAAAAACATTGTAAAAGTAAAATAAATAAAAGTGTGGTACATGTAAAAGTATAGGCAGACTGACAGGCCCAGACTGACAGCCCTTAGCATATATATAATAATTTAAGAAATGATGAAAAGTAATGAAAGACTAATGGGCTATTCTGTATTAGAATATTTAGTATTTGGAAAAACATTAATTTAGGTAGCATTTAGATAAACATTTAATTTAGGTAAATTGTGGGTAATTCAAAAAGTAGGTATCTCACAAAGAAAACATAAAAGAGGTAAGTATATATCCAATTTCTGGATATAGTTGGATTTTTAACAATAAAAGCAGTAAGACAAGAGAAAAGGTGAATTAATCTGGCTCTATAAAAATGTACACCCTTCCTATGTCAAGCCACACAAAATCAAAAGGTACATGGGCGTTCTGCAATGGCAGCGAGAAAGCTCCATGACGGACATATTCCCAGGGAAACCTGAGTCCCTGGTGAATAATAGATATTAAAACCCCAGCCATTTAGAGTCTCTGGAAGTTGTACTAATAATACACACCAGACAAAGAAGTATGTGTTCAAGTACAGCTGCTAAACCCCTGGGCAGCACAGTGAGGGTCTGCGGCTGCTGAGTGGAGGCCTCCTCGCCGCAGCCCCACCCACCTGGCTGTTCTGGATGGGCGCCGCCGGGGAGACAATGACCCTCATCCCTCTGCTCCTTGACAGGTGGCATGGCGCCTTGCAGAGGTGAGCTGGCCTGTAATGGTTCTCTTCCCTTCCTGCGCTAGTGAAAGAGGAAGAGGATGAGAGCAGCGTGTAAAGGTGGTTGTATCAGGGATGGAGATGAGTGAGCTAACCACACTGAGCTCCCCAAACAATGAAACTGGAGGCAAGCGCTGGGAAGAGGGGGTAGGAGCAAAGTGCATCGCATGTACGTATAAGGCTGCTAAAATGAAATGTATTCATCTGTAAAAGTAAAACCAATTAGAAAAAGAGATTTAAATAAAGGATTCAAAGTTGAAAAAAGAAAAAAAAAACCCGCTGAATTCACATGAGCCCACTGAAAGGTTAGTGGCTGCCTTCCTCCACTCCTGATAGGATGGGGACTCTGCAGTAGGTGGGGCAATAGAAAACATCCGGGCTGCAATTGCCCCAGTGCCAGCTCACTTATGGGGCCAGGATCCATGGCAGGACGGGCGGGCCAGCAAGAACAGAGGCTGCCATGTTCCTGAGGGCCCAGAAGAGTACTCAGAAATTCTACTCAGAGGAAAGACAGCCCACAGACACTGTTGGGCCTCTGGCAAAGCAATAGATTTTAATTAAAGCATGGAATCTGCAAGTTCAAGTCTATGGACACTCTTGACCTAATAGAAGAACAATGCCTAAAACCATTGGTCAGCTGGTTGGTTCCCTAGAAAGAATCAGGGCGGAGACCACTCAGCTTCCCCTGCCTGGATTTAAAGAAAAGACTGCAAAGCGTTTAGTTCTACACCTCCCAGAGCATTGCAGAAAGCAATCAGTGGATAATTAGGGAAGCCTGACAGCTGGGTGTGATAGTTAAACAAGACAAGTAGCTTAGTAGATCAAGAAAAGAGTGCTTAGTAGAACAGTCCCAGAATGCCATTCCCTAGGTGGCCCTAAAATACAAATACTATAAATTTACTCAGAAACCTTCTTGACCGGAAAACTCTCCTGAATCTTGATATATGCCAATGCAAATTCTCCCTAGAATATGCACATTTCCCTTAGGCCTTAATGGATTCCCAAAAATAATTTTTCAAAGAGACTGGACATCTCATTGTCCGAAATGACTAAGCACAAATAGACTCCCATCTGGATTTCCAAATATTGTTTCTTTCTAAAAGGAAACAGGATTGAGTGGAGAAACCGCTGATCCCAGGCTTGGAGCAGGGCAGGTAAACAATGGCTCCTCTGTGTGAGAAAAGTAGAAAGTGGTCCACATGGAAAGGGAGCTGAAGCTAGGAGCTTCTTCCAGTCAAATCAGGGGAACTTTGAGCGTCAAAACAATTGCTGAGAGTAATCTCTAAGAAAATAAATAATGTACATTAAACAAAATAATTAAGTGTATGCCAATTATACTGAAAAAATTAAAAAAGTAAATAAAGTGAAAAAGAAACTTTTGTAGCTCATTTGTTTATATTCTACTAACTGTCAGATTAAAAACTAGTAAACAGGAGGAATGACAATTAAAAAGCCACTGTTCTTCCACTATCATAAAAAATGGATCTGGGCACAAATCATCAGTAGAAACTCCAGACACTAAAGCTACTGGAAGTTTATTGGTGCATTATTTTTTTATTGTTGTTGTTGTTGGTACAAAATATCTGGCATCCAAAGTTAGAGGAAAGGTTTATTTAGCTTATAGTTCGTAGCGGTTTTAGCCTATGACTGGCTGGCTCCAAGGTGGGTTGGCATGGCAGAGGACGAACACTGTATGGAGGGCAGAAGGTAGTAAAACAAGCAAAGGACGACGACAGCTCTTTTATCTCTTATGTTGTATTCAGGATATTTAGGGCAGGTAGCATTTACACTCAATCTTGGTGCCCTTTATTTTAGCATTGTATTATGAATTAATCTTATCATTACACACTTTAGATCTAGCCACCTCTGAAAAAGCCTCACCTATAAACTGGATGAGGCTTTGGGGGAACATCTAGACATAAGCCATAACATTCTGCCCCTGGGCCCCCTAAAGACTCACACATAGCACTTCATGCAACATGCGTTTAGTCCATCTCTAAGAGTTGCCAAAGTCTTAACAGTTTCAGCACTGCTGAAAAGTCTAAGTCTAAAGTCTCCTCCGAGATTTAAGGCAAACTCTTACCTACGAGCCCCAATACAAATGAAAAGAAAGTTGAACAGTTTTAACATTTAATGGCACAAGATAGACGTTTTAAAAGTTACAAACAGTGGGACAGTAAGGAATAGGAACAAAGCAGGAATAAAATCCATCAGGGCAAACATGAAATCTCACTGTTTTCATTTTAGCAGCCTGGGAAATCTGGTGCAAGTTATGATTGCCAGAGGGCTTGGGTGGCTCTGCCCCTAGGGCACTGTGGATGGAGGTAGCTCCCTTGGATTCTTTCTGCCCCTGCTCTGCTCTCTCCTTGCAGTTTTTCTCAGACCATCCATGTTCCTGACTTTCTCAAACTTCTGGGGTCTCTACTGGACCTTTGGCTTCACACTCACAGCTTCGCACACTGCCCTCTCAGGGCCCTGTGGCCTCCCAGTCCTGCTTCTGAAATCTGAGCGCACGCCTTTCTGACCTCACAACTCTCGCATGCCACACACACCTAAAACAGTACCGCATGGATGGTGCCAAGGTCTGACACCAGCTGGAGCCATCACCCAGAATTTTTCTTATCATGGCTATAGGGGTTGAACGCCTATGAACCAAATCTTGAGGAACAACTTCTCTAGACCGCTGCCGTTCTGGAACATGGTACTCTGGGGCTCTTTTTAAAACAGCAAAGTCTTTCAACTTTGCAACTCTGAGGCTGCAGAGGCTGGCGTCCTGCTGGTTCTTGTGATGTCCTCAGGCCATTTTTTCTGTTGTCTTTTGAAATACTTGGCGTTTCCTTGCTAGTCTTTTCATGACCAATTTCTTCTCTGCTCCATCTTTGCACAACACACCTTTACTGGAGCTTCCTTTCTGGCCAAACTAAAAACATTGTAAAACATTCTGCTGGGCAGTTTGCTCTTGATTCTCAACATAAATCCAGCCAAAAGCCCAAACAGCAGCCATTCCATGGCCTCAACATTAGACTGCCTTGAAATTTATTCTGCAAGATTAATTAGTCTGCCATCCTTAATCTTAGTCTCAGGGAAAGTCTCTAAACTCTAGCAAAATGTGGCAAAACTTTCAGCCAAGGCATAGCACATATTTTCTGGAGTCCAGCAGCCAATGCAGTCCTTCTTCTCAGCAGAAACCTCCTGAGCTTGGTCATTACCAGAAGAATTTCTATCCGCATTCTGGTCTTCTGAGCTCGGACCACAGTCTCCCATCAAGTACAGCATAAGGCATTCCAGCTCTACTTTTTCAGCTGGTGCCTCTGAAACTTTCCTTACTCTTCCCCTTCCTACCAGCCAACTCCAAAGGCTCCTAAACCAAATGGTCAGGTAAAGTCACAGCAATGACCCCACTCCCTGTACCAAATTTTGTGTTGGTTACTTTTTCTCATTGCCAGGACAAAACCTGATATCCAAACTTAGAGGAGGAAAGGTTTATTTTGCTTATAGTTTGTAGTAGTTTTAGTCTATACTTGGCTGGCTCTAAGACAGAGTGGTATGTGCAGATAGACCTCACAGAGAAGAAACAGTTTATGGTGGGCAGAAACTAGCAAAGCAAGTAAGGATGACCACAGCTCTTTTTATCTCATATTTTATCTAGCCTATTTAGTGTGGGTAGCATTCATATCCTTAATCTTAGTGCACTTGATCTCAGCATTGTACCATGAATTAATCTTAGCATTACACACTCCAGGTCTAGCCATCTCCATGAATGCCCCACTGGTGCGACTTCATGAGGCTTTGAGGGACAACTGGACACAAGCCATAACTGTTGAGAAATTAGATACTGAGTCTCAGAGCGTCTTCCCATAGGTTGTTCATTATAAAAGTTATAAAAGGAATATGTAGCATGGAGAATTTGACACTGATTTAACTGATTTAGGTCATTAAAGTTATCCCAAAAACTGGGACCAAGTAAATGCAGGGGCTTCTTAATGAAGGACACAAATCACATATGGCATATTCCTGCAGAAACCCATCACCTAAAATCAGGCATGGGGCAACAACCAGACAAAGGCAAATGTGGTACACTCAGAGCACCACTAGTCTGTTTGCTCCTGGGAGCTCTGCTTCCTTCTCAGCTCTCCCATTCAATAAATCATCTCATTCTGCTTATTTCACCTCCTAAATATTGCTAGAATCCATTCACTTCTCTCCATTCTGTTACATCATGTAAGCTAATTGCTAAAACAGTCGCTGGCTATGCTCCCCCTGAATCCACGCCTCACAGGTTAGCATGAGCAATCTGTTTATGACGTGAATCTGATCATGCCACTTTTCTGCTTCAAGGAGTTTCCACGGCTCTCTGTGGCACTTGGGGAAAATGTAGACTCCTGCAAATACCTAACAAAGCCCATCTTGATCTGGCTCCTACACTTCTTTCCAGCTGTACCCTTCAATACATCCCCATTGCCAACAACACTATATTCTCAAAATTTCCTGACTTCTTTCGGTTTCCAGATTGAGATATGTTCTGTTTTGCAAAGATTTTTTTTATTATGCTTAGACCTTTTCTCTTTCTGCACTTTCTACCTCACTCCTTTTTGAGACAAACTCTTATTCATACTTCAGATTTTGGCTTTGGTAGGATTTATTACTAAAAGCTTTTATTATCCTCCTCTTCCCACTCCATCCAAGTCTAAGATATGATCTTGCCACACTGTACTGTCATTTGCTGTCTAAAGTCTATCCTCTCTAGTAGCCTCTAGGCTGCATGTACTAGTCAGCTTTCCATTATTGCATTATTAGAATACAAAACCTGGTGCCAGAAACTTAAAGAAAGAGATGAAGTTTTACTAATCTGATAGGCAGCTCTCAGAACAGTCAAGTCGACACAGGTAAACTTAAGCACACTCAAAAAGGCAAGGACTGAGTCTGTCTTCTCTATTTTGTTATCTAGTACCCATCACAATGCTGGGGATATGGCAGAAATTCAACGAGCTTTCTTTGATCACATGAATGGACAATATAGTTGCAGTGGGAGAAGTAAAGAGACATTTTACAAAATAGCAAAGGTTTCAAATGCAGCAGATGATATCAGAGACTGAGGCTAACTTCCTAAGCTTTCTATTTAAAAGAATTGTCTGTGTCCAGCTCTTACTTTCTAAATACCATTCTCTAATAAAAGGAGCCAAAGCTCACTGGAAAAAAGGGACAGGAAAATGTAAAATTATCCTAAAACACATTAGGAAGCTTGAATTTAAGGAAGTGCCCCAAAGAGGCTGAATCAGAGTGAAAGGTCACAGGGGTCAGCTAAGAAGATTTGAGTGCCCTAATCTGCTATCATATGAGCCACAAAATAAGTCGCCTTGAATTATACCCCAAGGGTAAAGATAAATACAAACCCATATTGATCTAAATCAATGGAATAAATAAATACATGAATAGAAAGAGATAACTGCTCCTTGAAGAAGAATTCCAACCAGTAAGCGTGGAAGAAAGATGCAAAGAGACATCAGTTAAATACTAGAATAATAATTGTAAGCATAAATCATTGATGAATGGACCCTAAAGTTAATACGTAAATGTTTGGAAGAATTTGTACAGTCTTAAAATATCTTCCCTCAAGATATTTTTTGTTACATGGGAAAAAATAGCCCTATAGTTTAGCAACCTGACAGACTTCAACTGAATCATCAAGGTTAATATAACCAACATGTCAGTCAGCTTTCTGTTATTACAACAAGTATGTGGGATAATTAACTTGTAAGGGTAAAAAGGTCACTTTGACTCACAGTTTTGGAGGGTTCATTTCATGTCACATTGTGCTATTGCTTTGCTCTGTGGTGAGGGAGCACACTATGGTGGTCCACTGGAACTGAACCTCATGCCTAACAAATGAAATAAAGAACAGGAGCTTGGGGTCCTACTATTCCCTCAGGGGCATGCTTTCAGTGACCTAAAGCCTCCTTCTACACCACACCTCCTAAAATTCCCGTCTCCCAATAGCGCCATGCTAAGGACAGAAACATTAACACTTGGGCCTGGGGTGACATTCTGGATGCAAGTTAGAGCAACTAGTCATAAGAAACATGGACATTGAGAAGCACAAAGGATCACTTCTGTGGGATATTGCTCAAAAATGCATAGCCCCGATCTAATGATGTGAAAATCTCAGATACATTTAAATGGAGGGGTAATCTATAAAACAACTGACCAGTTAGTTCCTCTCAAAAGTGTCAAGGTGATAAAAGGCAAGGAGATTGTAAGCAAGAGTCCCAGATTGTAGAAAAGTGGGAGGCATGACAACTAAATGAAATGTTGACTCATGCACTGTGTTCTGGCAGCAAAAAAAAAATGACATTATTGGAAAAACTGGCAAAATGCAAATTGTGTAGGTGAATAGTAGAAAGGAAAAGAGGTTGTCTTAGCAACCAGATTATTGTGGAAGAGAACAACTGTTTGCAAACACATTAAAGTATATTATAGGTACAACAGGTATGAAATAACACCTAACATTCAAGGTATTGAAATATTGATTTTTTTAAAAAAGTAAACAAATTCTTCAAGGTGCCTGACATTTGCCAAAGTGCTAGGTGTCAAACAGCAGCCTTTTTGATTTCTGGTTTTTCCTATTTCGCTTGGGTTGTGCCAGAACCCTTGGTCACAGGGTCCAGGTCATCCATGTGTTACAGACTGACTGCTGGTCCTCCTGCTACACGGTGCTCTGTGGTGAGCTCCCTTTGAGCCAGGCCCAGGGCTCAGGGTAGGGCTGACAGACCCCGAGGCTGGGCCAGAAGGTGCAGAAACCTTGCATTTTCAAACTCACAGGACTCGTGGAGTCATTGCCATCTGAGGTCTGGCTAGGGTGCAAATGAGGTTATACATTGTGCAATCAGCAAATGCCCCACCTATTCCCCGCTCTGGTTCCTCACCACCTCTTAGGAAAGGCTGTGTAGGGCAGGGCCCCTTGCATCAGCATGGCCTGAAATCTCCTCTGTTTGCCAGGTCACGTGTGCAAGCCTGTGTGTGTATCTGTGTGTGTGTGTGCACGTGTGCATATGTGCAAAGACACTGTGGGATGGGCTCTGCCGCTGTGAAACTACAAAAGTCCATCAAGTGCTCCCTAGGGGATGAAATCCCAGAGCTTAAGAACACCAAGCTGTCCTTTTATGAGAAAAATAAATTTCAATTTTTTAATTTAATTTAAAATTATGAAGCACAGTTTCATATGCACAATAATATAGCAAACACCCACTTTGGAATGTTAATGTCTGTTTTGGTAGAAAATTTCCCAGTCATCAATTCCCTAATGGGCAAACAAACATCAACAAAACATGAAGTAATTAAATTACAATCCATCAATCTGCTGCTGCAGTGCTCCTCTCTGTACACATGATTTCACTTTACCCTCATAAATTTTTTAAAATAATACATTCATAAAAGAACTGGATTAAGCAATACTTTGAAGTCATTATACTTGAAAGAACTTGGAAGTCATAAATAATATTTCTTGTCAAAATAATATTAGCTCATTTTTCAAGTTTACCTTCCCACTAATGAATGAAGTTTTTACAAAAATTTATCCAAAACCCAGAAGTTGCAGTTATGATTCACTTTCTGTACCTTAAATCTTCTGAAGGTGTTATTAGGATTTATAGTATTTTTCTCATAGAGAATTCGGGGCAGTGGTTTATTCAGGCGCTAGAGTTATTTTGTCCTTGTGTCTCCTATATTTTTGGAAATCAGGGTCCCCTCTGAAGAGCAGCTGAAAGGGAGTCTCTCTCCCCCCAAATCAGCAGGACTGTAAGAGCGAGTGCATTTCAGTCTTTTTCCTTTAGTGGATTGAATACATCCATTTGCTCAGCAAAACTCAATCAACGCTAGCCAATCCCGTGTCTTATGCTGCAGCATCGTTGTTGACTGGACCGTGGCTGATCCTTCCTCAGAACCAGCCAGGATACCAGGGAGAGGCCTTCTGCACCCTCTGGAGAAATCTCTCCTCTCTCTCAGTAGCTCACCTGCAAGGAAAAGAATCTCTCTTTGAGATCTGCCATTCTTGGCTTAGGATTTCCTGACAAAATACCTTAATTTTAGCTTGGATCTGTTCTCTGCGTGTCCCAAACCAAGGTGACTGTAATAGTTACTGTGGAGTTAACTTTCTTCTCTAAATCTTGTCATTCTTTGGCTGGGGAGAGACAGCAGGCAGAGATGCCTTGTGTCCTGTCCTAAGGGTTGACTGCATGTGTCCAGTGGGCCTGTCCTGGTGACCAGGTGTCCGGTGCAGTCCCAGGGCAGATGCTGCTGGCATCTGTTTTGTTGATGTATAGCTGTTGACAACTGGTTGACCTTAAGTAAACGAGATCTACCTTTCGAAGGTGGGTGGTCCTCATCCAATCAGATGGAGGCCTTAAGAGGAAACTCTGGTGCCTAGAGAAGCGGGGATTCTGCCTGGAAACTGAAACAGAAAGCCTGACTGAGCTTCCACCTGCCTACCTGCCCTGCTGGGTCAGAAATGCTGCCCTCGATTGTGCTGCCCATTCCTCAAATAAACTTCTGGGTGCACAGATAGGCAGACAGACAGATATAAATATCCTCATTTACCTGTAAGTGGCTAACTAGGTTTGCACGCATGTATGTACAATGTGTGTATGTATCTGTCATCTCTCTAGGTAGCTTCTATCCACCTACCTGTCTACCTCTGTCATCTATTTTCCCCATTAGTTCATTTCTTTGGAGAACTCTGACTAGTAGAACTTATTATAAATCTGCCTTATGTTAATTTTTCCTTCTTCTCATCTTTTCTTTCCTCCCTCCTTTCTTTCCTTCCTTCCTTCCTTCTCTCACCTGTACATGCTGCCCCCACAACACCCCACAAAGCATTTGTCTTTGCAACAGGAAGGTACTCTATTCTACACCAAAGACTAGTGACTTTCTTCCTCTCATGCATGATGTTAGATTCCGTGACATACATGGAAGTCATAAGACCGGGCCCGAAAGTCACGAGAGCCGTGGTGGGTTACCCCGACATCACTGTCAGCTTACTCCTTAGCAATAACCGAAAAACATCGCATATCTGATTTATCCCTTAGGATGAATTCTCTTTAGCTTCTGTAGTCCCTGATAAGGGCAGTGAAAAGTACTTAAATAATGGTATATTTTGCATTATCTAGGACAGTGAGACTAGGCACTTCTCCCTAGTCTGACAAAAGTCAAAGATGTGAGGGTGAGGAGAGGGCACTGAGGCCTGGCTGTTGTTCGTCCCCCCAAGGAGGTGCAAGGTGCTATAGATCTTTTGCAAATGGGAAGGAGAACAAGAGATGGAAGGCAGGGATGTAAAAAGAGTAAAGATGTGCTACGTCCATGAACCAATTTCCCACGGGGAATGTCATCATTATGTACTGCAGATCTGTACTGCTAATGCAATTTTAAAGAACTGAAAATAGCAATCTTTTCCATGATTGACTTTCATTTTCCAGAGATATAAAAAAAAATACTTATTATTTTTCAAAACTTTCAAACAAATTGTTTTTGGCCTGAGACTTTATAACCAATTTGGCGCTCAAGATAACCTCTCCAAGCCGTGTCATAACTTCCCCAAGGGAAGAGGTCAGTTGGAAAGAGTACGGAGCCCCGGAGAGACCTACGCTGTGTGTCAGACTCCATTTGACTTGGTTGTTCTTCAGGTGTGAATTACAACACAGTGGAAAAGAAACTCACAAATGTGCGTGCTCCTTTTTGTATTCTGAATAGGTTACTTCTTTTCCAGCACCACTTTCCCTCTAATCAGGCTAATTTTGGAGAGTGCTTTTGAGAGTGGAAATAGGCATTTTAATTTAGGAGCATTTATTAAAAACACTGTTACAGTGAATGACCCACAGTCCATGAAGAAATACTGCCTTTTTTGCCTTTGGCATTCAGCCACAAGCACAGTGGAGCTTATGGAAAGCACACACTAGGTCTATGTGCCTTCTGTGGGGTTTCTGTGTGCCAGACAGGACAGGAGTTTCCAAAGGAGACAGCAGTGTCTGTCCCCAGGGCCAGCTGGAATGCCAGGCCTTCCAAGCTCTAGGCCATTGATGATGGAGATGTCCCTTCCCAGTGACCTTGCTGGATCAGGCTGGCTCTCCTGGTGTCAGATGGGTCCAGGTTAATATCCTAAAATTCATTGTTTTAATGACAGACAAGTGTTTTTGGTGACAATGCCCTCGAGCTTTAATTTTTTTCTGCTGAAAAAAATGGACTGCAGACACCCACATTCCCAACAGTCTAACAATAAGTAAATTAGCATCTGATGCTTGTGACTTCAACTTTAAAAATTTATGATGCCTCTATTTATTCTTGTCAATTTTAAGAGTTAATGCAACTTCTTGAAAAATCATTTAAGTGCAATGTGGTTGAAACATGGGTATGTCTCGCAGCCGAAATGTGAGATTTGCTCATATACAAAATCAAAACGGATCATAAAACAGCCACTGAAACCTTTTGCCAATTGTCTGTAAAAGGAGACCCCTAATGACCTACAGCAGGAATATAGATGCAAAGCTGTACTTTGCCTCATGCCCTGGGGAGGCTTTTGGCTTTGAGATTTTTGTCTCCTTGCTGCCAAATGCTAAAGCCAAGTACATTGCTAAAGCTTTAGACACATTTTCATCAATAAAATTTCTTATAAAACAGATCCTGCAAATGCTGAACTTATCTGCCAAAGAGCCAATTAATTATTTTACATCCTTGTTGAACAATGAAATAATTTATGATGGGTAAAAGTTTTACCATCACAAATTAGTGTTCTGGAAACCACAAGGTCTAGATTTCAATTAGCAAGAGGCATCAAAATTAGGGATGAAAAGAAGTCATGCTTTGTGTTGGAAATTCTCCCCTCAGAGAAATAAAACTCTCAAGGAACAATGACCCAACTAATTTGAGGGAATATGGCTTTTAGAAAAACAAATCGTTGTTAAAGGGAAAAGTTCAAAACCCACTCAGATAGCTGTATTCCTCAACCTTTTCTACCCCAGTGGTCCTTCTTTTGGTAAGTCACATTGTTGAATTTGGACCATCTTGCCCGGCGTGCAGCAGTATATGGCATGTTAACCACAACTCAGTCACTGTCTGTGAATTCCTTCTATATACAGCTACTCTGGTTTCTCAAGCTCAGACTAAAGGTGGCATCGCAGGAGGGGGCCCCAGGTCCCTACTGGCTGGTTTGGATCTTAATGCAAGCCTTTTGCAGGTGACAATGTCCAACCTCGTGGACCAGGTAATTGGAGGTCACATTTGTGTACTCACCCAGGATGAAACCACCCAGCTGCAGGCAGATGCGGGAGTGGATGGCTGAGGTTGAAACAAGGGACA
The DNA here is from genome assembly GCF_012274545.1 of Fukomys damarensis. Taxonomy (NCBI): domain Eukaryota; kingdom Metazoa; phylum Chordata; class Mammalia; order Rodentia; family Bathyergidae; genus Fukomys; species Fukomys damarensis. Next base: position 3,760,033 of record NW_022900923.1, on the reverse strand, counting down.
GCAATGCAGGTTACAGGCAGGCAAGTCTTCAGACACAGTCTTCATTCTCTTGTGAGCCTTCTGGCATCCTGAGATGTCTAAGTGGGAAGTGATGGGTGGGGACAGCATAAAACTCTCCCGAACCACATCAAATGGTGTAATGTGTGAAATTGTGAATTGAAATATCTTGACTCTTCTTATGGTCTCAGTAGCACCAGTTTTTTTCTGTTCATGTCTTTACTTCTAATTCATTAACAACTTCAGGACAGTGAACTTGCCCTGTGAAAATACCTACAATTGGCTGGGTTTGCTGAAGCAAAGTTCCCTTGAGTTATGAATTTTGATCTTGGAGTCATAGTGTAACTGCTTTTGGAATTCCTGCAAGCCACTCATTTACACCAGGGAAAAAATATTGGCCCAGCCTTTTTCCCTTTACCCAGTCCAGGACGAAGTCCCATCCTTTAAGAAGTCTGGTGTATGTGTTCATTACCTATACCTTCTCCCTTACCTCCTGACTAAATGTGAAGCTTGTATCTTGGGCATGTTTTCTATCTGCACTTTACTGGCCAAGTGTAAATCATCCATGTGTCTTCAAAATGGACCAACGAGCCCATATGAACTTTGGTGTAGTTTTCTTTTTGGTACCAACTCATCAGTTGTCAAATCCTTATATATGGTCAGTCTATTAAAACTTTTATTTGCAAATAAGATGAATTAGGTGGAATATTACTTTAAGAAAATAATTTTTATTCTGATAGTAGAGTAACCAATAACTTTCTTAATAATACTTAATTACCCTGATCTAGATTTCTCTGTATATAGTTTCCAGAAGAGTCTTCAAAAGCACATATACTTACAGAAGCTTTAAAAAAAATGTTGGCCATTGAATCTTGTGTGTTCACACTGGGCTTCATCCCCCACCCTTTTAAAAACATTTTATTCTGAAACACAGTCTTACTAAGTTGCTAAATTGCCCAGGTTGGGTTGTCATTTGTAAGAAATGAATGCACCTTGAGACCATAATGCCAAGTGAAATAAATCATAATGTCAAGCTTAAATATTTCATGGTTTCTCTTATATGAGAAACCCAACATATACATAGAGAGCAAAATAAAAGATAGATAATAGGCCATAGGGAGATAGATCTTTTACAAAAGGAAAGGGACTAAGAAAGGAGGGAGCGGGGAGAGGGGACAGGAAGGGATTCAAAAAGGACTGAGATGTGTTCTGTCCATGCACCAACTCCCCAGGAGGAATGTGATCATTATATACTGCAAACATGCACTAATAAGGAATAAAAATTGAAGAAAAAACAACCACTGACCCCACACATGAAGCCCATCCTTATGACCTCACTACCTCCCAAGACTCCCCTTCCTAACTCTCCTGGGTACCCCTCCCACTGGAGATTAGGTGTCTGCATGCAACTTTGGGTGGGTGTGCACATTTTCAGTGTGTGGCTGAGGGGAAGAGGTTACAGCTGAAGGTGCTGTGCTGGCAGATGTGTTTACCTGCGGTCCCAGCAGTCAATCCAAGCACCTGCAGGCTCCCAGGGCAGAGGCCTGGCTTGAGAGCTGAGCAGGGCCGTGTCTTACTCTCTCCTGCTAGAGTGTGTCGGATATTTCTTCTCCCACCACCACCTGCTCCAGACCTTGGTTATGGGAATATAAGGAGCTTCTTAATTGCTACCTGCTGGAGCAGGACTTTGAGTCAAAGGACTTCTGGATGGAAGAAACTGAGTCTTGAGAGAGGACATTCATAAATGATTGAGATAGCTTCACTTCTGTGATCAATAAGTTCCTACCCTAAGGACTCTGGCTCACTAGTTTGCTAAGTTCCCCTTCTGCCAACATACGCATTATTTTGTTATTTCGTAAGCAGAAGCTAACATGTAGTGCTCTGTGAATTATAAAATGCACTTGACCCTAAGGATTACTTTTGTCTGATCTTGGAGTAGAATGAAACAGAAGGATCGGGCAATTGGCCCTAAGTCAGAAAGGACGACAAACTTTCAGGCCAGATCCTAGCATTTATTACATTTCAGGGCCTTCATATACAACTTTCAACCTCTCTAAATCTCAGTTTCTTCATCCCTGTTTTGGGAAATGTCATTCCTACCTCAATGGATTGCTAAGACATGGTGTCTAGGAAACCACCTACTGTAATTTCTGGAACCTGATACTGTTTCCAAATAAATGCCGAGTCTAGAAATCTATCTTACCCGCTGGTGTTTACAGTAGGGTTTTCTGCTCTCTTGAACGTTTTCGCATTCACTCACTTTAGATATCAAGCCCTGGTGTGAGTGTGAGTGGTGTGTGTGTGTGTGTGCACGTGTGTAGTGAGAGGAAGTTGGAGGTATGTGTATGATTCATTTGAGCTGAATTTTGGCATGGGGTAGTGTTTTTGCATATGGCTACCCAGTTGCCCAGCATCTTCCCCATTGAATTACTTTAGTTTCTTTGTTGCAAACCAATTGGCTATCCTGTGCAGGCATATTTCTAGAGTCTCTGTCCTCTGATATAGACACTGACTCCTTTGCCAACACTACACCATCTTGAAGTCAGGCAGTGTGAATATTGCAAATGTGTTCTTTTTCAATACTGCTTTGGCTGTTCTAGGCCTTTTCCTAGAACACTGGCTTATCATTTTCTATGAAACAAGAATTGGAATTGTGATGAGATTACATTGAAGACTAAATGAGTTTGGGGAGAATGGATACCTTCTCAATATTCAGTGTTCATTTGATGTGCATGGTGTATCTGCATTTATTTAGATCTTTGATTGCTATTAGCAATCTTGGTGGAGAGAGCATCTATGTCTCTTCTTAAAATTATGCCTAAGTATTTCATGTTTTTTAAAATTATTATAAATGGTACTTTTTGACTTTGTTTTTCAATTGTTCATTCTCATTGTGCCTGCATACAATCCAAAGGGGAAATTTGTCTTTATACTCCCAACCCTTCTGGTATCAAATATGTGATATCCACCAACTCTTTGGGAACACCAGTGGGGGGTCTCAGTTTAATTCCAACACAAACCACCCATAGTCAGACAGACACCACAGGCGAAAGCTTGGCCCATGAGGCTGTTGAGTCACAGAAGTCAGGAAGGCAGTTGACTCACTGCTACTGCTTTGTTATCAAGGATGCAATTCATGAACAACATGTAAAGCAAGGTAAGCTTTACATGCATAAGCAGCATGGAGGGCCTGCACCCTGATGTGCCCACCAACCAAGGAGCTCTCTGAACTCTGAGGTGAGTGTGCTGGGGGGTTTGCTTATGTAGACTTGATTCACGAGGTCCCTGGCTCTTGGTGATCAAGTCCATCCCCAGCCCCTGTCCTCTCCCTGGAGGGTGGGGGTGATACTCAGTCTTCCAACTCTCTATTCCCATGGTGACCGGTGGTGACCAGGCCACATCCCCTAGGGTGACCGCATCAGCATAAACTCAGGTATTCTCTGAAGCTGCTCCCTTCACCCTTAGAGCTGTGGGGTAGAAACGAGGGAAAGAGAACCAAAGATGCATTTCTTATTTTACAACATGACATAAATGCAAACACACACACACACACACACACACACACACACACACATATTGGGTTTGAGTAAATGTTTGTTTGGAACAAATTTCATCTAAATTGCCAAAATTGTTAGCATGTTATCCACAACATTCTTTTATAATTTTTTAAATAGCAATAGGAGCTGGGGATTTAGCTCAGTGGTTCTGCCATCTGCCTCGTAAGTGCAAGGACCCAAGTTCTATCACCAGTACAAAAAAAAAGCAATAAGATTTCTTCATTCTTGAGGTTTGTGATTCATATTGCCTTTCTTCCTCTTTTTATCTGATGAGCTAAGCTAAGAATTTACAGTTCTTTTAAACATATTTTCAAAGAAATAGCATTTAGCTTTGTGATTTATTATTTTTATATTTCATTGTCTTCTACTATTATCTTTATTCTTTCTTTTCTTCTACTTGTTTTACGTTTACTTTGTTCTTACTTTCCTAGATTTTTATGTAATTCTTTTCTAATATGGTCTATCTTGGTTAACCTAGTATGTTCAGTCAAAAAGAATGTGCACTGTTGGAGTTTCAGGGTATAGCATTGTATGTGTGTTAAATTTGGTAAGTGGTTGATATTGTTGTCCATTTTCCACATATGTTGATTCTCTCTGCTCTTTCTTTCTTTCTTTCTTCTTATTTAATAAATTTCTATAACCACGAGATTATCTATTTCTTTCATTTTATCAAATTTTGAGGATTTTTTAAAGTGTGTACACATTGTCATATTTCCTTAGATATAATCATAAAATCTTTTATTTTTCCTAATACTCTATATATTGTTGTCTAACTCATATTAATTTATCTACTCCAGCCATCTGCTTATTGTTGCATAGTATATCTTTTTCCATTCTTTCACTTCCTGTCTATGTCTTCAGATTTCAAATGTAACTACTATTAACAATGCAAAGTTAGGTCTTGCTTTTGTAGTTGTTATGATCATATCTTCTATTTAACTAGAATTCTTAGCTTGTTATTTAATAAAATTATTGACATAGTTGTTCTTGGTTATTATTTATTATTTGTTTAGGATTAATAATACCATTGGATTTTTTCCTGTTTCCAGTTTTATACCTTATTATTACTATTTGAATATCTTTTACAATTTTGCTGTTGATTTCTATTTAACCTTTTTATTATTACCTTTTAAACTTTGTCTTAGGCTTACAGTATAGAACCTTAACTTTTTAGTGTCCAAGCTAATATTTCAGCAGTTCATGTAAAGCACAGAAACCTTGCTATGACTCTTTACAGAATAATTTACCCCCCTACACTGAGTTTTGTTTTCTGTTTCACTACTTATTAATTTTTAGCACTCTTTGAAAATAGCATTTAAAAATTTAAATAGCTATATGCTCTTAGAAATTTTCAACATTAGTTTTTATAGATTATTTTCAGAAGATGTTTAGATTTAAGGCAAAATCGAGCAGAAAATATAAATATTTCCCATACCATAATAAGCATTTAGCATAACACTAATTTTATCATAAAGTCCCATAAACATGGGTGTGTCACACTCAGTTTTATTCTTTAGAATATTTCTATTGATGAATTATTAAATTTAGTTTTATGAGTTTTATTATATTAAACAATGAGTCCTTATGAGAAAAAAATTGCAAAAAGAAAGTATTAAATTTTTAATATTTATTGTTTATAAAAAGCATCAAAATTTTCAACATCAACTGGTTTTTGGTGTACACTCTAAAAAAGAACAACAGAAATAAATTCCTACCTGAACTACAATAAAAATACCAATAGAACTCTACAAAAAATATTCTTTACTTCAATTAGGACACCTAAGGGAGTCTTCACACATGGAAATAGCACGTTCCATACACACATGTTGCTTACACTGACAGCACATGTATTTTGCTTTCCTGGCTTTTTGTAGGGCATATTTGACATCTGGCTGGTCTTACCATTTTGTCAGGAGGTTCTTATTATATTATATAATGTGTAGTTGAAAGAAACATAAAACATCAATAAAATAGAGCATTAAATTATTAATTTCTATTGTACATTTAGAATAAACACCAGTATTTTCATGTAAGCTGTGTAGTTGCTTAACAAACCTAAAAGATGACATAAAAAATAAAAACCTATGTGAACTACAATGAAAATACAATAGAACTCTACAGCAAAAATAATCTTTGCTTCAATTGTCACACCCAAGGCACATATGAAAATTGCGTGTTCCATACACAAATAACATTTACACTGATAACATTATGTTTTGTTTTCCTTCTTTCTTGTAGGGCAACATTGACACCTTTCTGGGTTTCCTGTTTTTTGTAGTGGGTCTTTGGGATGCTGTGCCTGCCTGTTCACCTGTCAGCTCACCAATATGCTCCACACATTTTTTGCATATTCCTTAGGCAGAAAGATTGTTTTTCCTTGGCAGTAAATGAACTCTATGAGTTCCAGTCTCAGTACTCTAAGAAAATTTCTCCATGGTATTTTGCACTTGTTATTTTCTTGGTAAACTGTCAAACTATTTATGTCACACATATTTAGGATCAAGTAAAATACAACCATTGGCCAACACTTTGTGTTTTGAATGACATCATAGTTGCTGCATAACTCATCAACAACATCTATTCTATCTGGTTTTGTTGTAGAAAGTTTCCATCTCAGGCTTCCATTTTGTTGAGTTCCCTATTGATATTTCCATAATGGTGCAACGTTGACACTCAAACTGCCAGTTTATTTTTCTTTAGCATATATTACGTCAATGTAAATCTTTCTGAAATCAAAAGATTGTACTGTACAATTCTCTGTTTTCAAATTGCAAAATTTCATTTGGGATTTCTGTTTTGTTCCTGCAGAGAGTTCCTGTCCTGGTGAACTTGTGCTCTGTTAGCAAATGTAACATCAATTAGAAACTGGTAAACCAGTTGTTGCATGTCACATTCTGATTAGTTTGGGAGATGTGAGCAACAAGTCTGTTCACAATGTTATTTGATTTATTACTATATTAATACGGACCTGATAGCTGAGTTCCAGGATAAATTTCTAAATTGAAAGCATAATAAATCTTTATGTCTACAAGGGCATAAATTTTCAGGCCATATTTTGACCTTCTGCTTTTCCATAAGTCTTTTACATTCCTACAATTACCATGAGAAATCCCTGCTAAGTAAGCAGATCTATGAAAGATTTTAGTTCAGCTAGTAAGGTGTAGTAACAAATGCATTTTTGAATATGGGTATTGATCCAGACAGAACATTTTACTTGTATTTCAGCCTTTGTGTATTTCACAACATCTTGTAGCATTTTGTCTATTGCAATTTATAACACTGAATGGTAGTGCTGGCATTCTGTCCAATATGTTTCACTCCTGTCAAGACCCTTACTATATTTTTTGAACTAGTTCTAATGTTAGGTTGTTCCATTTTATTGCATAACCATTTTGTAACATTTTGATTAGTCAAATTTGTATTCATATTGCTGTTTTCTTCATCATATTAATCAAGGAGGTCTGAATTTCCTGTGTATTTATCAGTTGATTTTTGCTCCATTTCACTGTCACAGAAACTTTGGTTCACATCAAAGTAATCATCATTATTATCATACACCCACACCACTCTTCTGTTATAAAATTATTCTTTTCATCATAATGGATCATCGTCATCCATGCATGAGTAATCTGATGATTCACTTTTGACCTCTTCCAAAACTTGCAAATGTGGTTTTGCATGTGCCATTGTACTGAATTAGGCTACTTCTACCAGAAAAAAACAAAAGAAAACTTTTTTTTAAACAAATCCTAGAGTGGTGTGGCTGTATTATACCCTCTGTGATCTCAGGTAAACATATGCAAAATCCATTAGGTGGAGCATCACGTGGGTGAAAATCCTGGTTGGTCACTTTTTCACAGGTGCAAACACTTTGCCTTTCATTACACCAAGTGGGAAAACACAAAGATTGCTTCCTGTACCCCAAAGCACAGCTACTGAGACATTTAGCTGGCTACTATTACACCTGAGTACAAATATACAGTATAAAAGTATGGGTTGGATTTGTACAATTATGCTCTATGGGTAAAGAAATGAAGAAAGTCTTAATTTTATGTAACTGTTTTTTTCATTCCAGAAGTTCTTTGTTCTTAAAAATCCCGCTTTTCATGTGGTACCATTCCCCTTCTGTCTTAAACTTTACCTTTAACATTTCTACCAGCATAGATTTAGGGAGATAAATTCTTTTTCATTTTATTTGAAAATGTCTTCAATATTCTCATTAGATAAAGATTTTGACTTGACAAACTTATTTTCCGTCAATTTAAAAATGTCCTGCTGACTCTGGTTTTTATTATTTCTGATGTAGAAATAAAATGTATAATTGATTTAATTATTGATATCTGAATGCATTTTGAAAATTGTGCAAGGCTTCTTATTCTACTGTTATTGAAAGAACTATGTTAATGTCTACAGCTACAATTGTAGATTTGCATATTCTTTTAGTTTCTTTTTTTTGAGGGGGGTACCAGGAATCAAACTCAAGTCCTTGTACTTGCGAGGCAGGTGGCAGCACCACTGAGCTAAATCCCCAGCCCTATTTTTTTAGTTTCTTTGTATTATTACATTAGCATGTTATTTAGCCCATACTAATTTAGAATTATTGGATTTTTCTGGACTACTGACACTTTTATTGCCATTATATATTTGATATATCCTCATTAGCTCCAGAAATATTTTGTCTTGAATTATACTTTGATTTTACACAGTTATACTTTCTTTTGTCTGGTATTTTCATAGTATAGTTTTTCATTCTCTTATTAATAAATGAGGTTTTGTTATATTTAAAGTGTATTTCTTCTAGGCAACATTTAGCTGAGTTTTTTTGTTTATTTTTAGTTTTGGTAATTCAACCTGAGATTTTCTTCCTTAAAGTATATTTTATCCACAATTTTATCACTGACGTAGTTGTCTTTACATTAATACACATATTTCTCTATTTGTTTTCTGTTTGCCCTAGATGTTAACTATGTTCTTTTTTCATTATTTTTGATTAACCATATTTTTATACTAAATATTCATTTCTGTTATCTTTCTAGCTATATATAAGTGATTGTCTTAGAGACTGCAGGCTTTATTTCTATTGCTTGATATTGTTCTTTCATTTTGGAAATTTTATAATCATTGCTTTTTAAATATGGTTTATCCTTTCTGCTTCTTAGATCTCTTTACTGTGTTCCATATATTTAATTTGATGTTTTCTGTATTTTCAATCCTTTCTGTTATCCTGTTTTTGCTGATTTTATTTTCTACTGATCTATCTTCCCATCATACATGTGCTTTTCTGCAAGTCAAAGCAGTTTTTAAACTCACATATTGAGTTCTTATTTTCAAGGATTGTAGCTTTTTTGTTAAGATTTACATTTGATTTCTATTTAAAAATAATCTAGTGGGCTGGGGTTTAGCTCAGTGGTTCCACTGCCTGGCTTGCCAGGGCAAGTTCCTGAGTTTGATCCCCAGTACCAAAGAAAAAAAAAATCTAGGTTCCAGTTCACAGATGAACTTCTCAATCTTATCTATGATTGATAACTCCAAAAATTGGGTCATCTCCGTGCATGTTTTAATTTCTTCCTCTTTGTACTCTTTCTATGTGCCTGTTAACCTTTGACCTGTGCTGGGGTAAATGAGGTAGATCACCTTAACCCAATCAGGGACAGCTGATTCATGACTGGCAGTCCTGCAGGTTTCTTGAAAGTTCTCTCTGATTTGTCCTTGCTCCTTGACACCAAGGAATCCCAACTAAACATCTGAGGTCTTTGCCAGGGCGGATCCGTCTTGACAAATCCAAATGTACACTTTTTGGTCTCATTTTTTACCTTGTGAATCTGAAAACTCTGCTTTTGTGACCATTTTCTGTTTATTTCCTTGACTCTGGTCTAAAGTAATATCAGGATTCAGAACATATCTGTGTCATTCTCCTATGTTTTCTTGATTAGGTTTTGACCTTTCTACTTCTGCCCTCCTGGGTCATCTCAAACTCTAATATTTGTCTCCCTGGTGCCAGAATATTACTCAAGACTGCTGACTTCTGGAACTGCCTTTTTGCCTGAACTCTTAGCCTCTTGCTGCTGAGAGTCAGTAAATGCTGTTTAGGGGAAAACCTTGGAGAATATCAACCCATCTGTCTGTGATTCCTTTGTCTCTAGGTCCTAACTCCCTAAATTTTTCTTGCCTTTGTGATTCACCAATGACTTCAACTAAAAACAAGATTTAAAAAGGCATCCCATTTTTGTGGGTTTCAAGCCCTAGGATGAAACGTGGGTGATCCACAAGCTATTTTATCATAACTGAAGTCCAGAGTTGTGCTTGAGATTCCTAAAAGATGTTTATGTTTACAGATTTGAAATATAACATTTTCTCTCTCATCTTCCTCCTCACAGTAAAGCTTCCCCCATTCATTAATTTGTGCAACATGCAAAGAATGTGTTAGAAGGTTGGCATTTTCAGCTGAGATGATGTTCAAACAGACCTGGTCCCCTCCAGCCATTTCATCCATCAGCAGAACCCCAGGGGCCCACACAGTGATCCTGGTAGTAGCCACAGACAATGCATCTTCATTTCTCATAACTTCTCACCCACCTTCCTCTGCACCATCTTGAGCTTACCTCATCCTTAATCCTCAATGTCTGTACCGAGGCCAGCCACAGCCTTGCTCTTCACACTCTTGCTTAGTCAACCCAGTTTGATCCAAGGTGTTTACTGAAGATACTGGCTTAGAGCCACCCCTGGACCAGGCCCCTAGCATACTAGTGCACCTGTTTGCAATGCAACTTTCCAGGCACTGGGCTCGGATTCCAAGTCACAGTCCATCTATCATGAACCCCACTGGGTTATTTTTGTAGTGAGCACACTAGCACCCAAAAGACACCTGAAAGGTCCTCAGAGTATCCCACTCTGGCTTTCACCTTGTGGAGACTTACATTTTGGCCATGGCTGACTTTACCACCTCTCAGATCTCTGCCTGGGGCCCTTTGAAGGGACATTACTCAGTGTGACTTTAACTGATGTCCTTTAGTGCTACTTGAAGTGATCTTTGCCCCTGGGGAAAAATAATCAGAGGATTATATAGAATTATCTCCCCCAAAGGCTAAGAGGACATAGCATATTATCTACCTTATGTGGCAGTGTGGCAGATTATTTGACATTTCATCTTTGCTACTCTCTGAATCTGAATATTAAGATTCTCCAGTTAAACTCAGAAACACCTGCCACAGATTGTGGGAACTATTCTCAGGCAATCTGGAAAATCCTTTCTCATTTAATACATAGTCTCCTCGGCATTTTTAGCTATTACTCAGAACATTTTTATTCTTCATTTTATACTTAAAACCATGAGCCAAGCCAAGAAGACATTTCTGTATTCCCTCATCTCCTCCCTACCCATGTTGGAGGAATGTCAACATAAAAGTGGAAAGGATATTATTTAGGGTGGCCCGAGGGGTAATAAGGAGGATTAATGGGATGAAATTGAGCAAAGGAAAATTTAAAGTGAACATCAGGAACATTTTCCGAAGACTGAGATCAATGATCCTGTGGAATTAAGATCCCAGGGGAGGCTGTGGGAGCCCCATTACTCGAATCTGTTCAAACTAGACTGCATCAAATATTTGAACATAATCCTACCTTGGCAAACAGAGAACCTGTGATGGCCGGGAGATGGAAAAAGTGACTTCATAGGTCTTTTCCCTCTCTGACTTCTATGAGTCATCCAATGTATGCTGCTATGCGTCACACAGCCAGCCAGACCCCGGTCATGCGCTATACATTTCAGCCACAAAATCCTCCACTCTGACTGTGCCCCTGTGAAACGGCTACTTCAGCAGAGCTGACAGCTCCCATGGGGTTTTGGGTTAGTTTATAATTGATTAAATATCAGAAATGAATGCAGGGATCAGTCATAGAAGCAGAGGGTGGTGAGTAATTGCTTCTACTTCTCTTTCGGGAGGCTCAACCTCATCCCTTTGCAGACATATGAAAATCTTTCCCTGCACTGTGCATCGTGCTGGGCCAGCTGTTGTCCTCCTGCCTGCTGGGAACAGGTGACCTGCTCCCTGTGGTGCCTGGCCCGAGTGGCACTGTCCTGTGTGGTCCTGTAAAGCTGTGCCTTGGCCTACCCTCTTTCAGAACTGTCAGCCCACCCATGGCCCAGGCCATTCTCCTAAGACACTACTGTTATGACGAGTTGCATTTTTTTCTTCATAGACAATTTAAAGAAATTTCCTAAAATTGACAAAAGCAGAATTGCTTTGTTTTAAACAGAGGGGGTGACTCGGGACAACAAGAACATTCTTCTTGGACATCCTGTGGCTACCCTCTTCCCTCGTGCTCCATAGAGGAACCAGTAGAGGTTAAAAATCACACCTCTAGGCCCTTCTATGTGATTTCTTTCCAGTCAACACCTAGAAAAGCCCACACAAGGTAGGGGATGCAATTGTTACAGCTCAGGGCCTTATGGAGCCCAGAGGTAAGGTCTCAGCAGTGGAGCCCTCCCTTCCCTGCTTGGTGCCACTGGGGGCTGCAGAGAGGTTGGGGGAGGAGAGCAGGAAAGGAGGACTGACCACAGGCGCTAACAGCAGCATGTGTTTCCTGTTAGTTACACTAGATTTTAACTACTTCTCTTCCTCTCCTGCATTTCTTCCTCTCCTGGATGTTGTTTTTGGTAGCTTCATGTGTGCGCTAAATGTGCCTTCCAGCCCAGTTTTCATGGTGAACATGGAACACAAAGGGAGCATACTCATGGGGACCCTTCCCACCCGGGGGAAGGAAGGTCAGAGACATCCATGGCCACCCTATGGGATGCATTCAACTAATCTCCTAAATTGCAAGTGTCCTCTGCATTTGAGTTTTTCAACTTGTGATTTCAAAGCATCCTTATTAGATCAAATGCTCACTGGGAGGAGAGTTAGTGGATTTTAACTCAAGCATATCTGATGTCATAGCCCCCAGTCTCAATTCCTGTATGAGACTTGCAGTCACCTAATCGTCTGGCCTGGGCCCAGGTGGGGCTCCAGTCTGTGTCTCTGGAGCACACCTGCACTGTGGCCAGTTTCCCCAAGCAGCCAGGTAAAGAAGGTCTTTGAGGGTCACGGTGACTTTCTACCTCTTGCCTCCAGCATGGCTCCACAGCACTTTCAGTACTAACAAACTGAGGGGAGAAGGCCAGGATTGGAGGCTGAGTCACTGTCTTTTCCAGGGGACCCAGATGAACTACTTTCCCGTTAGTGTCCTGCTCAGTGACCAGTAATGTGTGTTGCTCCTAACAGTTAAGGCTCCTTACTTGGCTTTTTATCAGCCAATTCTTACTGGCTTAGGAGCAAGTTAGGACAATCACCAAGCCTGAACTTTAGCGTGGTGGGAGCATCGGCATCCTGGACTTAGAGTGGGGAGAGCCACTGGAGAGAGTGTTTAGTTCCTTACCTTTGTTTCCTGAATCAGGAGAATGAAACCTAAATGGTCATGGGGCTTTCGCAAAGCAACTGCACTTAAAATAGAGAACCAGGAGGAAATTAAGGCTTCGCTTCAAAGTCCACACTTTCTAATTTATTCCACATTACGCAGAGAAAAGTGGGGCAAAGAGTTAGGGCATGCGCTTGAGGAAAACGTGGCCACTTTTAAGGAAGAGGTTTGTGCAGAAATTTCCCCGGAGGGCAATCTGTAAGAGCCACTCAGTCCTCCGAAGGCTGTGGGAGGAGATGTCAGAGACATACGGATTACAAACATTTAAAATCCATATGGTTGGAGAACAGAGGCGGGGAAAGATCTGGGCAAACACATTGCTTTTTCGAGATATGTGTGTGTGTCTGTATATGTAGATATATTATCAAATTTAAAACATTTGAAAGGCAGCCCCAGGCATTTCAGCAAAAACCACAGAGAGTTCAGTCTGCCCCCACTAACAAGGCCCTCTCCTTCTGTTGTGTGGTCTTTCCATCCTGCGGGTCAGGACCCCACTAAGTCTGCTACGCTTCAACCTGAATCCTGCCTGTTTTCTACATTTTTAAGATAGATATAAAGCATCTAAATCTCACTCTCCCATACAGAAACCCAACTCCCAGGGGTCAGCATTTAGCCAAATGGCTTCATTGTATTTGAAAGGGTTTTAAGTCCACTTATAAATAAATGGGGCTGTACCCATGATTTTGTAATGCACATCATGAAAAACGAGCAGTCAGTTTAAAATAGATTTTCTTTCACTGCCAAGTGCATTGCGTGAAAAATGGTCTCCATCCGGCAGGATGGGCCCTGTGGTCGTGCCCCAGGGCCCAGAGAAGGCCCCTGCTTTGTGTTAAGAGGATGCTGCTTGAGACCCTGACCTCGAGCAGGACAAATGCCAAGGGAGTGCAGGAGGCCACAGCCAGACAAGCCAACTTTCCACCTGACACCCCCACCCACGCACACACCCACACACATGCACGCTTCCTTCCCGAGAGCAACAGTGGCTGACACTTGTGAGCCTGGAGCGCTTATCCTAGACTTCACACCCTTCCCCACTGTTCTTGCTTTCACACTACACCAAGAGTCCCCAGCAAGTCAGACTAAGCCTGCAGCCTGGCCTCCCCCTTTCCCAGCCCGTGGAAACCTCCTGGAGCTTCCAATGGATCCCTCCCCACTCTGGCAAAGCTAACCCTACAATGCACTCTTCACAGTGCTTTAACTTTTGCCTTTTAACTTTACACATTTGCTCTCCAATCAGACAGGTCCTTGTGCTCCGGTCCCTTTGCCATGGACTGGTATCCATCAGTTTCCTCAAGGCCTGCCGTGTGCAGTGTCTTTCAAGTGACATCTTCAGCCCTACCCAAATGTAATCGTCCCATTCCTTCAACATAAGTGTTCTCATTTCCTAAATTTTCCTCTGCTCCTGCTTTCCCCTTCACTTCTTCGTGTTTACCAGACACCTCACTTGGCCTCTGAGGAGTTGGCAGATGAACCACATATAGCGAAGTTGCTAATTTGAGTACCTTAGTTTATTGATTGGCACTCCTTGAGACTGTCTACTTTTTTATAGGGCAGATTTCTAGGAATATCTGGTTACACATCTTCATTATGATTCCCACCAGAACTCTCTCAGTTAGCAGCTTTACTAATCCTCCAAATATTTGCATTTTAGCAGAGAGCCTTTAAATGAGCCAGTATTACCTCAAACCTTTAACTAGGAGCCCACACTCTCACGAGTCCTTACTCAGTTAGGCCCTATTCATAGGGCAAGTGCTGAAACTGTACCCTATTTCTGCTTGAGGGTCCCCAACCTGCTCTGAGCTGCACCTTCTTGGAAGAGTGGTGTGCTGGCTACAAGTACAGGCTCATGAGATTTTACCGATCTGCCTTTGAATCCTGATTTCAAAGTCAGGTTTTGCTACTACTATCTCTATGTCATGAATATATTCTTCATTTCCCTCACCTATAAAATAAGGGCTATATTAGCCCTGTAGATTCATTAGATTCTTAAAGAAGTTACAGAAATAATACATGTAAAATGCAGTCTAGTACCTGGCAAAGAACTCGTGAAATTTAAATGTTATTATTGCTTTTCAGAATCCTATTTTCAGCCTTATTTGCCCATCAGATTTAACAAATCAGTTCGTGATTGTTAAGTCACAGCCAGAACTGACAAAGTTTTCTGACTGATCACTTCCCACAAATGCCAAGGTAGACTTCAGGGTGATGCTGGGCAGGTGGGCAAACTCTGGGAAAGAGTCAATGGCTCAATGCCCAGAGTAGGGCAAGGCCATGGGCAGAGAGATGCCTTGTAGACATTACTAGGACCAAGAGAAAACCCATACACAGGTAGGATACAGAGGGAGAGATTTTATCAGATATAAACACAAAAGAGTAAGACCAAGATGGTGGACAGAAGACAGGACAAGATGGTAACTATCACAGGTAAGTACGGGAGAACTGATGGAGAATAAGTTGTAGAAAAGATAGAGACATTGACACTCCATGTTTATTAGAAGCGGATGATGAGGTAAGGTTGGCTTGGCTGTTTCAATGTTCAGGAAGAATCACAACACGGATTCTTAGTCTACTTAAAGCCTTTAGTTAAATGTGTGAAGTTAAGCCTAACTGTCACCTTGATTGGCTTGGGAGCTGCCTAGGGGATTAGTAAAGCACACTTCTGGGGTTTTCTGGGTGGGTCATGAAGTGGGGACTGCAGGGTTGATCTCTGGCTCCTGGCCCCTTCCTCTCTGGTGTGGTTTCCCTGCTCTGCTTTGTGTCTGCTGTGCAGGAAGCAGGTTTGCCCTTCTGCCATGGCATTTCCACCTTGGAGTCTGCTGACAGTAGACTGAATCCCTTGAAGCTTCACTCCTTTACCTTGTGGGTGTTTAGTATTTTGTCCGGGCAATAGGAAAACTGATAATATACAAGGGGTTCCAACTAAGTTCTGCTGCAGAGAGTTGTTCTCTGTCTTTGATGCGATTTCACCCTGTTAGGTACATACAGATTTAAAAAAAACTTTAAAATGTAAATTACTTACAGAGTATACAAATACTTTTTTAAAAATTTGGCTCTGCCTAGTTGTACAGTTTATCATCAAAGGAGAGATTTTGGGAGCCTTTTAGTTACCTGTAATATGGCATAAGCCATTGTGATAAGCAGAAAGATCCCACTCCCCCAGGACCATGTCCTGGTGATGGATCCTGTGTTACTTATGTCGTGGGAAGGACATTGTAGACATGCTTAAACTGAAGATCTCTAGACAGAGAGACTGTCCTGCAATATCCAGGCAAGCCTGGTGCAAGTGTAAGGTGCTTTATAAAAGAAAGGATCAGGTATATCCATCTCGGGAGGTTTGAAGATGCTACATTATTGGCCTTGAGAATGGAAGGGTGCTGTAAGCTGAAGAATTCAGGTGGCAGCTGGATGACAGAAAAAGTGAGGAAAAGAGTAAGAACATCACCTTGCTAACATTTTGATTTTACCACATGAGAAACTCTTAGACCTCTGCCTCCCAGAACTTGTGTTGTTTTAAGTCACTGATTGTGGTAGTTCAGTACTGCAGAAATAGGAAACTGATGGAATCGTGCTGCCCTTGTTTCCTCAGAGACCAGCTTTTTTTTAGGTCTGGCACTCAGCGTGAAATTTTCTCTGGTAGCCATTTTTTAGGAAATGCTGTCACCTGCTACAAATGAAATTTTATACTTTTAGGTCTTGATTGCTTCTGCGCTCCCTTTAGCAGCACATATACAAAAAGTGGTCTTAATTGCTTCTGTAGAAAATATTATTCAATTATTAATTAATAAAATATTAATAATGCTTTTCTATTTATTGTTCCCCTTTAAAATAATATATAGTTTTTTAAAAAACATTTCTTTAAAGCCCTCAGCTGTTTTAATCAGTTTGTATTTTCCTTGGTTATTTAGTTAGGTGTATTTAGGTCACCTCTTTCAATTAATCTTGCATATTTACCTTAGAGTCAAAAGTCCTTAGGCTTTTGTAAAAGTCCATATATTCATAAAAACCAATCTTCTTTTTGGTTGATCTTTGTGCAGTGTGGGTGATAAAGATCTTGCTTCAACTTCCTATGGTTGGATATCCAGTTTTCCCAGCACCATTTGTTGAAGAGGCTGTCTTTTCGCAAACACACATTTTTAACTCTTGTGTTGACAACTACATAGTTGTAGATGCATACGTTTATTCTCGGGTCCTCCATGTAGTCCACGGGTCTGCATGCCTGTTTCTATACCAATGTCGTGCTGTTTTTACAGCAATGACTGCTGTAGTCAGGACTTGCAAGGGAATTTAATACAGGACACATAATTTATAGGATTATTTTATAACATTTGCCCAAAAGGCAAATGCAGAGGAAAACAAGAGATCTGTCCCCATGCTAGAGACCAGAAGAATTCAGCGAAGGGCCTGGATCCCATTGTGATGTCTCCCACAAGTCCATCTGAAGGCATAGAGCCAAAGGCAAAGCCCCCACGAGTCCAGCCAGAGGCCTGGAGCCCACGGCAATGTCTCATACAAGTCCGTATTGAGGATCTGCACTCAGAAGGACCAAAGGCCAGTGGTAGAAGCCAGAAAGTCTATGTGGTAAAAGATCCACACCACCAGGCTGAGAGATGTGCCCTGGAGCCAGAAAGCAGCACTGAAGGCAGAGGCCAGATCTCCTCTGATGAGAACAGCAGCCACCCCCAGCGACTGCAAGCATCTGAGTTCCTCTGACAATGAGAGCAGCTGAGTTTGTATCAGGAAAGCCAGCCATGGCAAGCTTCTCCAAGAAAATCAAAAGCATGCAATCTTCCCCTCCAGTTCTTCTTTTTATGGTGTTGGCAGCTATTCTCAGGTGGGTCTTCCATGTCCAGAACCACACTGGACCAGTTTGGCTGGGTATTCCAAGTTGACCATTAGTTAATACACCATAATGACTCTATAACATACTTTGAAATGTAGCATTGCGATGCCTGCAGCATTGTTGTTTTTGCTTTGTCTATTTGGGGACTTTTATACTTCCATATGAATTTATTTTTTTTCTAGTTCTGTAAAGAATATCTTTGGTATTTTGATGGTGATTACAATGAACGTGCAGATCACTTTTGGATGTATGGCTATTTTAAGAATATTAATTCTCCTAATCCATAAACATGAGATATCTTTCCATCTTCTAGTGTTTCTTTCTTTCTTGATTGTTTTATAAATTTCACTGCAGAGGTCTTTCACCTTCTTGGTTAGGTTGTCTTTCTTTCTTTCTTTCTTTCTCTTATGAGACAATTTTGAATGGGATTATTTTCCTGATTTCTTCCTTAGTGAGTTCAGTATTAGTATATAGGAAAGATATACTAACCATTTCTTGAAGTGCAACAGCTCAAGAAATAATAGAAGAATTGACAAATGGGATTATGTCAAATTAAAAAAGGACACAACCAGCAGAGTGAAGAGATAGAATGGAAGAACATTTTTGCCAACTACACACCTTACTGAGGGTTAGTATCCAGAATATATAAAGAATGAAAAAAATGAATACTTGAAGAACAGAGAATCCAATCAGTAAATGAGCAAATGAGAACATTTCTCAAAGTGCAAAAGACCAATAATTATATGAAAAAAACCTCACAACATCTTTAATTATCAGGAAAATACAAGTCAAAGCAACGCCAAATTCCATCTTAATGCAATCAGAATGGCTACAATCAACAAACAAACAACTTAGAAATAACAAATGCTGGCGAGGATGTGAAGATAAAGGAACACTTGTACACTTTTGGTAGAAATGTAAGTTACTACAGCCACCAAAGAAATCAGGGTCAAAGCTCCTCAAATAACTCAAAATAGAGCTACATATAGTCCATCTGTATAACATTTGGATGCAGCTAGAGGAAACAAAGTCAGCACCTATAGAGATATTTGCATGAGCATATTAATCCCGGCACTACCCACAAGAGTCAAGTTATGCACACAGCTAGATCTTCACTAAAGGATGAGTGGATAAAGAAAATGTGTTATACACATAACAGTGAGCTATGATTGAGCCATAAAGAAGAATGAAATGTCATTTACAGGAAAATGAGTGGAACAGGTGTTATCATGCTAAACAAAATAAGCCAGACTCAGAGAGAGGAGTATTGCCTGCTTTGTCTCACATGTGGAATCTAGAGAGGGAGAGAAATGACATGAAAGTAGAAAGAGGGAAGACAGGAGCTGACATGAAAGTATGAGGGAAGAGGAAAGGGGTTGGGGTGGGCGGGGAGAGGGCAGCAGGAAGCACAGGCACGACCAAGGCACCCACTGTGCATGTGGCAAATGTCACAGCGAAGCCCACTACTCTGTACAATTAATGCACCTGGTATTTGTAATAACAAAACATTTAAAACAGAAACAAAGATGAAAAGCCTTCTGTCCATTTATTTTAAGGAGAAGTTTTCTTGTACGCAATTGGAAGGTGTTGTGTTGCCATTTCTCAGGCCATTTCTCTTTTTATTCAGGTCTCTGCTAGCAATGAAAGAACAAGAACTGGAGAAGAAAGTGGTCCATTTATCTTCTTTGCTTGTCTTTTCACATCTTCAGCTGCCACCTTTAATTTCTCCAAAAAAGGACTCCCTTATTCTTTTCGAATCTATTTCTCACGCTTCTGCAATCTTGTTCTATCAGTTAGTCTTGTTATTTTCTTCCCTCAGCTTAATATGCAATCTAAAAAACAAACGAAACAAATTCATTATCAGACCTTCTTTTTCTCTAAACAT
Source organism: Fukomys damarensis (assembly GCF_012274545.1). Classification (NCBI taxonomy): domain Eukaryota; kingdom Metazoa; phylum Chordata; class Mammalia; order Rodentia; family Bathyergidae; genus Fukomys; species Fukomys damarensis. Next base: position 3,740,301 of record NW_022900923.1, on the reverse strand, counting down.
TCTTCCTTGACTTTCCTCTGTTTACTGCGACATCAAACTCTTGAATTCCTTATCTTTCATTCACATTTCAACTCTGATGACCCAGATCCCATACCAGTCTTTCCACTGAGGTTATTTTTGTAAGTCACTACATTCTATAAACATCTTAAAGCTTAATTATCTCATGTCAAAATAACTACTAGCTATTGAAAAGCATATTACAACTTATACAAAATTTTGCAAAATGTATTAAAAATTTTATGTCTTAACTCTGGAAGGACCCCTTACAGAGAAATAGAAATAAATTCTTGTATTAATAGGGCAATTTATATAATTTCAGAATTCAGAAAAGAAATGTAATTTTTAAATAAATAGGAATGCATTCACTTTCTTTGCTAGTTGAATATCTGTCATGATGTTAGAAAAGCAGATATTATCTCCAGTGCTGGTAAATCTGTGGCAAATAGGTACTGGACAGCCAGAATTCTGTGTAAAATTTATGAATCTATTCATCCCAGATTTGTAACTAATGGCAATAGTTTAGAACCAGGCCAAATCCCCAATAATACTCAGTTGGTTAAATTGTAACACATTTTACATACCAGAAGAGTTTTTAGATAGTTTAATTATTTTGAGAAATAGAAAAGGTACAGAAGAAGGTATAAAAATGTTATAGGAAAGAAGAAACAAAATGTTTTCAGTGATTTACAAAAATATCTTCTTTGCTTTTTTATATTTTTCAAATTTCTAAAATAAGCATTCATTTAAAAACTTGAAATAAAAAAAACTGGAAACAGAGCACATTACATCACAGAAAAATCTTTTGTCATATACCACAATAGGCCAGAAGGACAAGGCAGACTATTGTTTCCTGGGCCTGAGATTTTCCCTAGTCTATGGAAAAGCCATGAGTTTGAAGTGATATTACTGGAAAACAGCCAGAGAGTGATGCTTCTGTGAGGTTAGTTAAGATGAACTCATGGGTCATAGCCATCTAAAAAGCACAGGGTTGGAGCAGCAGCCTCTTGTGGGACCTGAGGAGACAGAAAAAAATGTGACTAACTACAAGTCCACCTCATCTTATCACAGAAAAGGAAACAGATTTGTGGGTCTAATGAGTAATGGAGAATTCAGTGTGGCTTTCTGTCCAGAGAGAAGAGTTTGGCGTGCCTGATGGAGTGTGATTTTCTATGAGTGCTAGGCACTTGGGATCTGTTCCTATAGCCCAAAACCACAGCGGGAGCAGGATGGAGACTCTGAGGAATGAAGTGATACAGACCTGAGCTAAGGCACTGCTCAGAGTTGTGGAAAGTCACGGCTATGTGTGAGTCAGCTTTCCACTGTTATAGCAAATATGAAAATAATCAGCTATAAGAGAAAGGGTTTCTCTGGCTCGCAGTTTTGTTGGTTTCTATCCATGATGGGTGGTCTCATTGTTTTGGGCCTATGACAAAGCAGCACATCACAGTGGGCTCTGCAGTGACTGGGAGACCCCCCACTAGGCCCCAGCTCTTAAAGTTTCCATCACCTCCCAGGGTTACCAGAGTCTGGGCCTAGGCCTTACACTGTCCAGATCAAACGGAGTCAGGGCACTATGGAGAAAGAGTTCTAGTGCTTTCAGATTGTCTGAAGGTTAGGATCAAGAGAGGCATTATGGTAAAAAGGAAAAAAAGGAAGAGGGGGGGATCTAAGCCAGGTGGTGCTACAGGAGTGAAGAAAGCTCTGTCAGAAATGCAGTGTTGAGGTGAAGCTGGTTTTAGAGGGAAGATAGAAAAGATGAGTTCTTGATGTAGGATTGAACAGATGCATGATAGTTTAGGGCAATATTCAGAATGCGGGTAAGAACACAGGAGAAAGGATGGAGTTGGGCACAGAATAACTACTTACGAACTGGGTGAAGAAGTTAAAAATGCAAATGGAAGCTGTGTAATTGTGACAGAAGTCACACTCGGGTAGTATACTGGTGAACATTGTCATACGTGTCACCAACAGCTGATAAAGTCAGACATGCTTTCGCCTTATTTATGCACAGGTTCCATTTAACAAGTGCCATCAGGTTCCTAGCTATCATTGTTCAGTTTCTTCTTGGGTGGTTAAAACCACTGAATTCAGCTTTGTGCTTTTATACCCTGCCCTGTAATGGAGTATCGTATCCCAGAGATTAGCTTCATACAATAAGGAAGACTTTATGGCATAAGAAAGTAAAATCCACTAAATCTCATCATTGAACTGCATTGTTATGAAACTAATTCCTCCTAGTGTGGGAGGAATTCCTTTCATCAAAGTCTTCAACAAAGGTTGCTCTTAATACCTAATTCCCAAGATCAGAGTAAAGAAGAAGTAAAGACAAAACCAAATGGATAGTTCACCATTTGGGCATGGACAGAATTGTGTGACTGATCAGAATTATACAACATTTGTGTTTGTCTACATCCACATCTCACAGAAAGCTCCCTGCTATATTCAGTAAGTGGAAACAGATTTGGTTTCTATTTTTGGTACCCCAGTAAGATTCTGTAATGGTAGACATATTATTTATTTTTCTTGGAGCTCCTCCTTGGCCAATTTTATTAGTCAGTTTTCCTGTTGCTGGGACAAATTACCCAAGGCCCACAACTTTAAAGAGGACAGGTTTATTTGGCTCATGGTTTCAGAGGATTCAGTCCATGGTTAGCTGACTCCAAGGCAGGAACATTCTGGCAGAGGGTGTGGAGTAATTAAGCTGCTTAGTTCATGGTAGCCAGGAAGCAGAGTTGGAGAACAGGGCCAGAGAGCAAGGGGCCAAAGACCATACAAGGTATCTGAAGTCATGCCTCTAGAACCCACCCAGACACATTCAGAAATGCGCTTTTCTAATCCCTACCTGGCTTCCAAGTCAGTCAAGTCAGCAATTAAGCTTAACCAGCACGTCATTTAAATAGTGATTAAAATATCTTAAATTCCTAACTCATGAGATAAGTATAAAATTTTAGATGTTAAAATACAATGAAGGTTTGCCCACATCTCATTTTTATAAATATAACATTTGCAAAAGTCTTTCTTAAAATCATGTAAGAAAAAGGTGTTAGTAAAAAAATAAAATCTGTGTGATCTATTGCTAAGATTATATTTAAATAAATGTGTCCTTTTTTTCTTTTTTCAAATGTCAATGAGCATTTTCAGGCCTTATTTGATATCTTTCCTCCAGTCCACTCCTCCACATATATATGTACACACATGTGAGAGTGCAAATGCTCGCACCTATGCATGGACACACATACATGAAGAATAACTATGCAGGTGGTGTTTCCTGGCATTCGCTGACACCAATCAGACAATTGTGAAGTGTAAGCATCAATTAATTATCAAAACTAATCTTAATTAAAGAAGTAAATTAAACCCCTTCAAAGTAGTTGCCATGATTTACATTTTTTCAGGGAGTTTGCAATTCAATACTATCAGAGCTTTCTCTGAAGTCCCTGTAACTCCTGATTTTATATTTATCTTGATTTGGCCATAGCTCTTTTAATTTATAATCTTAACCAAGATCAATGTTGTGAAAGCATTGTTTTCCATTCTTATGGTTTGAGTTGCATCTTCTCCAAAATCATATGTTGAAGTTCTAAATCCCAAGCTTTGGAATGTGACTGTATTTGTAGATAGAATTTTTTTAGCAGGAAACAATTAAAGTGAAGTCAGTAGGGTGGACCCAAATCAAAATGATTGGTGTGCTTACTTAACAGGGAGAATTGGCCACACAAACACATTCACATACACAATAATGCTCCCTTATCTAAAGATGAAGGCAGAGACCAGGGTAATATTTCTACAAACTAAGGATTGACCCATTCCACAAGAAGCTAGAGGGAAGATGTGGATCCAATTTTTCCTCATAGCCCTGAGAAAGAACCAACCCCAGCAACTCTTCTATTTAGGATGTCCAGTCTCTAGAAATGTGAACCATGAAACATTAAATTTCTTTCTTTCTTTCTCTCTCTCCCTCTCTTCCTTCCTTCCTTCCTTCCTTCCTTCCTTCCTTCCTTCCTTTCTTTCTTTCTTTCTTTCTTTCTTTCTTTCTTTCTTTCTTTCTTTCTTTCTTTCTTTCTTAGCAGGTATGGTGCCACTTATCTAAAGCCATGGTTGAAACATTACATTTCGATTGCTTGAGACACGTGGTGTGTGGCACTTTCTTGTAGAAGCCCAACAAAACTAATACATCAGCAAATCCTCTTTTCCCATTTATAGATTTGCTGGACATACTCACAGAAGACTTTGAAAAATATGAATTTTTATTAGAAAAAATTAATATTGTGTGGAATCCAAAGTCAGTTACTTAAACAAAATCATTATCAAAGATGGATTATCTTATCCACAGGCTGGCAGCTAAATTATTCAAATATTTTACTTAAAACAGATTTCTTTAACAGAATTCCTGCAAAGTAGTGTGAGAATGGGCTGGGAGCCAGGACATAGAAATAGCTTCATGGTGGAGGACAGAAGCTTATAACAGAATTAAGTGAGAGCTGCCTCCATCTTTATTTAGCTTTTAAATGTGATAATTTAGTGAAAACATCTAATTTCATGCCTGGAACATAGTAAATGTTTAATAATCAATGATAATTCTGAAACCTGTGAAGTCTAGAGTCACCCAATTTGATTTTAAAGGAATATTTTAAGGAAACTCTTGTATGAATGCTGTTGTGATTAATAGTGACTATTAATATCGGTCCCAGATACCTTTCTTCAGAAAAGAAATCAAGTTTCTGCATATTCTCACCCAGCTCCAGAGGAGAGCACTGAAATCCGCACAAGTAGACTCTGAAGTTATCAGTGCACACATGAGCCAAGTCTGGCAAGAGTTAGGTCCATCTGTCAGATGCCACTTTCTGCATATTTCTTTTGCACCTTCTCCATTCGCTTTGCTATGCTTCCTACCATCTCCTGGTGTGGCTGTTATTCGTGTACTTTTTTCCTATCTGACTATAAATTCCTCGAGTCAACTTGTCAGCTCCTTCATTGTTCTTTCAGGGCTTAGCTCAGTGCTGGTCACAAGGGATCACCACGTTTGTGTGTTGATAAAAAAGTTGATCACAACTTCAGCAAGAGGGAGATGAGGTCCCCCAACATTCCCATACGGTTATCAGCTGCAAGTTTGCTTCCCAATTAAAAATCCCATTAACCTTTAAAATTTTAAGACTGCCAGAGTCTTTGCAACTTATTAATTTTTTAAAAAGAATCCCCCAGCTGGGGATTTAGCTCAGTGGTTCCAGCGCCTGCCTCTCGAGTGCAAGGACCTGAGTTCGATCCCCAGTACCAAAAAAAAAGAATCTCCCAAATTAGGGAAGACATTGCTATTATTCTTCCTTGAAAAAAATGATGAAATTCATCCAAAGAAGAAAGGATTTGTATATGGTAACACAAATACTTGATAAAGCCCTGTTCAAACTCAATTAAGCTCTCTTCCTGGGGCATCTTGCTTCTTACAGCTTACATTATGAAATTTACTCCATAATTTTTGGGAAAAATCTTTCACAATTAAATTATGATTAGGGCTGTCTGAAGCCTCAATAGTCCTGCATGCTCTGATGCTTGAGGGCAAGATTATATTAGCTAAAGACACCCTGGTCTTTGAGAACTGAGTAGAAAGGTTTCACGTAGGGAGGGACAAATTCTTTATCAGCTTAACTCATCCCACCTACTGTTATAAGAACATTTTGCTCATTTCATAGTCCTAATCAATTTAAGATTTTCATGGACCTAAGGTCCTCATTAGCATAAGACCCTCAGAGTCATAGGATTATTGCACACTTTTAGACCTCTCATACTTTCTCCAATTATAAGATCCTTGTAATTTAGGATTACCACTGCCTCTGAGTCATCCATTACTCCCTATAAACCTAATAAATAGTGGCAAGCTTGGGTGCTTTTGTCTTTGCTGCCCAGAGCAGCACTGACGAGACCCAAAGCTCAGCTTCATCTGTCCTCAATTCATTGGCCTACTTGCCAATTATCTCTGAAACACCACCGCGGACCCACCCAAAACTATTCTTTAATAATCCCTTAGATGTCTTTCAAACCAATCAAGTTGAAAATCAAGACTGACCATTGCAGACATCAAGTGAAAATATCACTCAGAAAAAAACTCTAGTAAGAGGTGATACTGAGTTCAGTATAGAAGGAAGGGATTGTTTGATGGACAAGTTGGAGAAGCACTATAAGAGTAGAAATGCCAGTCCTCAGAGGAGCAAAACTTTGGTGAAAAGAGCTGGCCTTGTGAGAGAGGATGGGTGTGAGTGGAGGACTGGGACATGTGATAGAATGGTAGGAAATAAAGGAGGAGAGCAAATGTCACTCAACTGTGAAGGTCCTAGTAACGCATGCTAACAATTTGGACTTTGCAACAGTTTGACTTCTAACAATAAATTTAGGATGTTACTAAACATTTCACAATGCACAAGACAAGGCCTTGCAACAAATAATTACCAGGGCCGGGGATTTAGCTCAGTGGTTCGGTGGCCTGCCTCGCAAGCGCAAGGACCCAAGTTCGATCCCCGGTACCAAAAAAAAAAAAAAAAAAAAAA
>NW_022900923.1:3701982-3733651 GCF_012274545.1 Fukomys damarensis | reverse complement strand
AAAAAAAAAAAAAAAAAAAAAAAAAAAACCAAGTAATTACTAGTTCAGGGCTGGGGATTTAGCTCAGTGGTGCTGCCACCTGATTCTCAAGTGCAAGGTCCCAAGTTTGCGTTTGATCCCTGGTAACAAAAAAAAAAAGAAAGATTACTGATTACTAGTTCAAACTATCAGGAGTGAAGCTGTTGATAAATTTTGCTGTAAGGAATGGACATGATTTTTTGAAATTAGAAGAGTGACATCAGCATCTTTATTTTCAGAATTGTAGCATACTTTGGGCTATTGTATGAAAAGATTTGAGTAGGGATAAAATTTTAGCGAAGGGCCACCATTCATGATGTGTAAGGCAAAACTCTGTGAACATTAGAATCATTAAACTTTTTATTCCAAATAACACCATGAGAAAGTATAAATAAAACTAGTTTAAGCAGTTTAATCAAAGCAGTTGGTAGGACTTGACTCCAAGGCCTGTGCCCCAAGCCACAATATGCAGGCTCCAGACTCCCTAAATAATTATCCAAGTGGGAGATCAAGGCTGAATTCTGAAAGTAAGAATGGGAATAAAAAGAGTACCCAGATTTAAGGCAGATTTAAGGCAGATTTAATCAGAAGCATTTGGAGACACATTTTGATTAGAGGGGTGAGTAGAGAAAGGAGATAGAGTGGCGTTGATGTTTCTAATATTAATACAATTAATGACTTAATATTTTATCAAAAATCCTTTAATGCTGTCAAGGTCAAATAAAATCATTCCTTTAAAGAGTCCTAGAGGAGAGGTAATGTGGTCAGCTCTGGAAATACTGATGTTGCTGTAGCCACACAGCATGAAGGAGGGACCTGCACAGCCCTTCAGAGTGTGGGGTGGAGCCAGAGAGAAATGGTCGGGGGCCAACAGCCTACAAGTGGTGGCTAAAGCCATTGCGGAATTTATGAGAACGTCCACAGTGAGTATTCGAGACAAGATAAGGACCAGGAAAAGTCTCTGAGAATTCTTGAGACACAGCAAGGCAACAGAATGTGTGCTTTGGGGGTGGGGTGGGATTCGGAGAGGACACAATATTTTTTTTTAAAGTTCTACAGTCTGTCATCTTTCTTTCCCTTCTCATTTTCTCCTCCTTTCTTAATTTTTCTTCTGCTTTCCTCTTTTTTTCTTCCCTTCTGATCCTTTTTCTTGGGCTCTCTCATTCCTTTTCTCCTCCCCCTTCCTCTCCCTCTCTCTTTATCCCTCATCCTAGACCTCCTCCCTCTCCCTTGTTTTCCCCTCCTCTCTCCTTCACAGCTTTCCTCTTCCTTTTTGTCTCTTCCTGATTGTTCGACCAGATTAACCCCTCTTGCTCAATTCCAAGGTGGATGTTACAAGTTTCACCATGCATTGTGAGAGGGAATTGGGTTTCTCTGTTCCGAGGGAAGTTTGGCCTGGGCCACAGTCAAGTGGAGGAAGCCAGGAAAGCAATGGGTCAGCGGGCGTCTGTATGGGCTGCCGAATGACACTCAGAAACCCGGCTTGGCAAAGGCTTCTCTGGAATGCTTTTTCTTAGCGAGTAACACAGTACTTGGAATAACGCATTTTTATTAGCATATGTTTGCTAAACTTAATAGCTATGTTTGTTTTGGGGAATTGGTACATGTATATCTTAATCATTTTCAATTCCTTTCCATACTCTCCAGGGCATTTTAAAGACAACAGAGACAAAAGCCTCATTTTGTCCAATTCATGGAAGGGGCATATGCCTTGTTAGGTGATCCTGCTGCCCTCTTAGGTGTGTGTGTGTGTGTGTGTGTGTGTGTGTGTGTGTAATTGTGTGCTTTTCAGCTCCTTTTTAGGTGATCCTGCTGCTCTCTTAAGTGATGCTTATACTTGAGACTTGGTACTTCTCTGTTCTAAAATGACCACTGTTACCATATATAAATGTTTACTAGTAAACTTAATGGGCCAAATCACTAGTTCTGGTTGTGATAAAAACAATTGCCTTCTCCCAAGAAGGCTAAGCAATGTTTTCTTGTTGTTAGGCAGACAGACAGACAGAATTACCAGTGGAGGAGTGCCCAAGGATGGGTTATCTCAGCCATGCCTTCCTCTTTGAGCCTCTGTCCCTTGCTGAGAGATAGCAAAATGATGAACCCCACACAATCACCTTTTTGAAATGTGTTTTGCCAAAAAATTACTTGTTTTGAGTATCTGGTACCCTTAGACATTTTAATGACCCAGTATTACTGCTTGTGTTTGGAGGGACTGCTTGCCTGACTGATTCAACTTTCTTCTTCCAAATTTATTTGCTGTGTAGACACAACCTTGGTGAAACCTGCTCGACTGGTAACACAAAGGAGATTTTCAGATGTGGTGAAGCCCCCACCCATCCTTACCCAAATTTTCTAGTGGAATTTTGGCAAGCATCGATGACCTTTTGTAAATGTACCACACCTCATATCCTCATTTTTCCATTCTGTGAGCAGTTCTTTCTTTCTGATCCTATCAAAGCAAACCAGACAACTCCAGGTTGCCTTAAGTATCTTAGCAGCTAGACTTTAGTACCTAGATCCGATCAGAGTCGGCCGGATCACCTTTGCAGTGTTCTCATGAGCCACCGATTCCCAGTAGTCCAAGGGAAAGTACAAATGACTTCCAGCTGAAGCAAGCTTCATCTCTGTCCAACTGGCTCCCGAGGAGGAAAGCTTCCTGTTGGCTTCCCAAACAGACCTTCTGCCTTTGACCAGGTCTTGGTTGGAGTTCAGGGAGTAGTAATGTGAGGATACACCCTTCTTATTCAACCACTGGAGAGGAGATTCAGATAATTAAGCCCTCTCGTGTCTTTCCAACACTAGACAGATGCCTTTTCTGTCACTGCGGAATACAAATAGAGTGGAGAATGCCTGGATAACAGGACCTTGTAGCTAATTTTTCCTCTCTGATGAGTTGCCAGTACTTTGAAAATAAGTTTCCTTACTCTTTCATGAAAGAGCATCCCCACTTCAGGGGACATTTTGGTTGAAGAATCATCTTGGTTCTCATTTACAAATTCATTCCTCTTGATTAAGAAAGGCAGAGTAGCATACCTGCCAAGGGCTCATTCCTGATACTTTTTGGATCTGTGTTCACTCCTGAAGCTAAGTCTTGAAAGTTTCCCCTTCATCTTTTTGCCTATAAGAAATCAGAAAGTTACTCTAGATGTGTTCTTTATGAAGAATTCTTATGGGTCCATTTGAGACTGCAGCTTGAGTATGCCTTTCCCAAAATGCTTAGGGTAAGAGTTTCAGATTTTTTTAAATTTAGGAATATTTGCATACATAAAGAGATACCTTGCAGATGGGACCCAAGTAAACACAAAACTCACTTTTTTTTCATGTGTACCATGTACCCACAGCCCTGGGGGATTGCTACGCATTGTTTCTAGTGTCTACGCTTTGACTTTGACCTGTCACATGAGGTCAAGTATGGAATTTCCAACTCATATTGGTATTCAAAAAATTTTAAATTTGGAGCATTTTAGATTTTGAGCTAAGGGATCTTAATTTATAAAGTAGCCAAAGGTCAAAATCTCTGGGTGATGGGATTGGGTCAGAAATGATCACAGGATGCAGTTCTGGGAAACAGATAACAGTCTGACTCAGTTTGACTTACTGCCAGCCCAGGCGTGTCTGTGCACAGTTGGAAAAGGCAGTGTCTCATGGTGATGTGTTAAATCAGTGCATGGGATGGTGGGAAACTCTGATGTTTTAATTGACACCTAAGGAATATGAAAATAAGGTCTATTTGGAATGACTGTTTGTTAGAACTGACTGGGGAATGTTCATATGTTGATCGGTTATTTTCCCCCATGAACTGAAAATGCTTAAACATATTGGTGTGAACTCCAGTCACACACACCTCAGTCAATCCAATGATCGATTTCATTCAGGCAATGTCCTATTTATCCACACTAGGTATCTTCAATGAAAAAACTTAGGTCGTCTCTTCTCCTAAACAGACTGCATTTTTTCATATCCATTTCAGTCATTAAAATCATATTTGAAGGGCAAATAAATTTAGAGAAAGCACCAGTCCACTCTATTTGGTGTCATATTTATATTATTTTTGCCTGATAAGAGTGACTTTAAGTGTTAAAGCTATGTACAATATTTTCATTGAAACCCGCAGTGACTGTACAGAGGAACAACAGAGGAGCAGAGTATAAATTCAATTTAGAAATTGATCCCAATTCATTCCTTTATGTCACTGGTGGGCAACTAGATCCAGCTGAAGTAAACTGACTTAGAAGATATCATTGAGAAAATTAATTGTGGGAGGATCAGAAGATGTTAAACCAAAATATGTCACTTACGTATATGGCTTATTTTGACCTGAAAGCAACTGAGATCCAATAAAGGCAGAACAAAACTTTCAAAGCTCTCTTCTGACCACATGTAGAGGATGCTAGGAAATCTCTCCAGGGAGAGTTTTATGACTATGATGAGGAGACAAAGTCACCACCACCAAGATTCTGCACAGTCTTTAATAAAATAACCGTTACCTCCCATTACTTCCCTGTGTATTTGTATTTCCACAATTTACCCCCACAAGTCCAACCCCTCTCCTCCTCTGTCTACCCACTTTTCAACAATCTATCTCCCTTTGTTAAAAATGGTATATAAACTTTCCAGTCTAACTGCTTCTTTGAGTATTCCTTTCTTTTTATAGAGTCCCACACATGGAAAAATTTAAATACAAATCAAAACTCCTTTTTTGTTAATTTGTCTCTAATCTGCTCAGGTTTCAGACTCCATTCACAGAACAGAATAGCGTTGAAGTTTTTCTCCTTCCCTGTAGTGCAAAGTTAAGATAAAGACTCCTTGGCCTTTTGATCCCTGAAAGAAAATGAAAACTCAAAATTATATTTAGTGTATGAAAAGTTGTCAATACACCACAGAATGTATTTATTGCTTTCTAGTAACAACCTTTCATATGTGAAATATAACTGATTTTTCATGTATTAGTTGTATTTTTCTGATTCTTGTTGAGGAAAATTAGAGGAACAAGGAATATGAAAATGAGGTCTATTTGGAATTACTGTTCTTGGTCAGTTTTTTCCCTCACGAACTGAAAAGTGATTAAACAAATTAGTGAGAGCACCAGTCACACACACCTCAGTCAATCCAATCGATTTCATAATGACCAGTTATGAGAGTTTCTGTTATTTTCAGTCTGTATTGTAGAAGCTACCAGCAAATGAGTTTCACGATGGTCTTGAAATTTCTGTCTCTATTTGTCTTAGTGCTTGGGAAAGCTGTACTATTTCTGGAGCTTTATTTAAGGGATTCTTGAACACCTAGAAGAGATCAGGTATTGTGAGCCTCAGTGCTTCTTTTTTTTTTCTTCCTCAGTGAAATCCAGCCTGTGAGTTAGAGACAGAACTCACTTTGCATAGCCAGAGAAAGGAGCTGATGGAATCTCTTGGGTGCTACTCAGCAGAAGTGATGGATTTGAGGAGGCCTTCCCTGCTTATATACATGTAAAGTTTAATGCTGAAAAGTGCCATTAAGGGTGAAGACCACATCTAGTGTCAGAGCAGTTAAGATCTTAAATACCCCTAATGACTGCTTTTAAGTCATTGCAGTTTCTTACAAAAACAAACCAGTGGGAGATTAAGTAAGGGACACTTGCATTACAAATGATACCAGTCATCTGGATTTCTCCTTAAGAGTTTCTGCCAAGTCCCACTCTTTGCCAGGGATGATTTAACCATTCAGAGTGTCAAGCTGACCTTGTGCTCAGGGGTGGGTCGGGGAGGAACCTAATGGCCCCAGCATCATCTTCTCGAATTCTAAAATATCTGAAGAGATTAAACCAGGAATGCAAAGACCTTCCTCACCCACTGTAGTTAACATCTAAACCTTCCATTGTTGTACTTTGAAGTGGCATGTGCTGGAGGCCTCCAGAGCTTTCACATATTAAATCACAGGAAGGCTTTAGAGGACAAGGGGAGAAAACAGAGACAAATACTGCACCCAAGTTGGCAAAATTAAATAAAGTGGCTGTTTAATTGTAGGCATCTGTTTATGTGTGTGCTTTTACTGCTCTGAAAAAATGTCCTGATGTAGTGGGAGGCCTGTATGAAATACAGAGAATGAAATACAATCTCAGTCATAAGTCTGCTACCCCACATGCCTTCAAAAAACAAGATCCTAAGTCCTCCTAAACATAAGTGCCAATAATTAATTTTAAATGTTTCCTAGTCACTCTGCTATTAGACTGGGAGATATAATTGTTACAGAGCTAATGGAACCAAACTTTGCCTCATCCTTAATTAGAAGTGTTACCTAATCCCCCCTGTCATTAAGCAACTTTCTTTAGTGCTGAACAGAGTTGCATGCCCTGGTCATGGCTAAAAGGTTTCTCAAATGTAGAAATGGTTCGTTATTTATAGTCTCTAGAAACTGCTTTCAATGGAATTAAGTCAAAGCTGTCTTTCTCAAAGCAGGATTGAGGAGGCATTTAGTAGTGAGTAAGATTTGTAAGACTCTGTCTTTTTAGCAGGTGTGAGGTCCTGGGTTCCACCCTCAGTGAAGTCTTTACTTTACTCCATATTACCTCTTCTTGGCCCAGATTTTTCTCAATTTTTTTTTGTAACAGGGATTGAACTCGGGTCCTTGCCCTTGCAAGACAGGCAGCAGAACCATTGAGCTAAATCCCGGCTGAAACAAGTTATTTACAATGTCTATGGAACAACTCCCCCATCAAAGCATGACAATTACTGATAAAAATGATGTACCTACTTTTAAGGTCCCACTTGATTGGATTAGACCAGATGTTGATCTCCCAGCTCTTTTTCTGGCCTCCCCCAGAACCATTGAGATTCCGGGGTGGAGTGGGGTGGGGTGCTGTTTGGGACAATTGTGTAAATTGGCTGTAGCATTAGAGCTGTACTTTGTGTGGGCTTTCTGTGTTATCAGAGGCAGTATTACCCATGGAAATCCTGTGAGGAAGGGTTTAAATGCATTTGCTAAATGGAGCTGAGAGGGAGTTGGAGTATATATTGCTTGGAATTGTACTGTTCATATCCAACAGAAGTGAAGTTTAAATTCCATCCTGCCCCATCCCAATGGCCGACCCCGGGATGTAGGAGTATTTATCAGCTAGCATTTCCCTTCACTGTATCTTATTTAATTTAGAGATCATAAATTTAGAAGAGACGGGAGACTCTTTCCCTGAAAAAGCTAGTTTGGAAGTCTGTCTTGAATGTTGTCCTGCTCAGAAGCTACTTTTGACCTGCTTTCCGGAATTTCCTGTGAACTTGATATTGGTTGGCTCCTTTGTAAGTTACTTGACAGGAAAGAGGCTTAAGAACCCAATTAAAAGTAATCACTGTGCTGTGCTATATTGACTGAGCAAATTTATTGCCCTAAATGTGATTTATAGGTGACCTCAGGTAAAATATTAGAAAATAGTGGGTGTGCTTTGAGGGTGATCAAAAGATCCACCATCCCATAGAACTTTAGAGTTTCGGGCTTCAGGATGTACATGGCCTCTAGACTCATCAATTTTGGATTTTTTCCTCAGTAGTCTCAATCTACACGTCCTGGCACTTCTTAGTTTATGTTGATTTTGAAAAGGTTTGCAGCTTGTGGTGTACACTGTGCCAGAAGCTACTTTTCTGGGTGGTCTTCAGCTAACTGAAGGACAAAATTACACCCAAGTGTGAAAATGCCGAAAAGGTAAAGTTCATCTTCGGTATCATGCTAGACTGCTTCCTCTTGCTGCCCTCAGCCTTTGAAATTTGTTTCAATTACTAATGCCCAGAACGATCGTGTCATTTCCTTATCTCCAATCCAGGTAAAAGTACACAATACACTCATTCACATTAGAGGATTACACCCTTCAGATATTTTTTTAATTTTTAAGGGAAAAAAAATCTAAGTAGAAAATTAACAATTATTTTCAAGGTATAAAATGACTAATTATAGTGGACAAAGCTCAGTGTGTGTGTGTGTGTGTGTGTGTGTGTGTGTGTGTGCGTGTGCACACGTGCATGCATGTATGCCTTTTAATCTCCTTTTGAGAAGATGCACTCCGGTCTAGTGCCAGGATGAGCAGGTGAGACAGTGGGCTAATATGGGTCCTTCATCTCTGAGAACAAAGATTAGCTTAGAGTTTCTGCTTGAGCCACCTAAATCCAGAGTGCTTTGTTAGAATCAATGCAGAGATGGAGGAAGAGAATTGTTCCTTCTGCAGGAATTACTGAATCAAGTACAGAGAGCGTGTAGTACCCAGATGTCATTTCCTATCTGGTGGGAAGAAATCATGACAGGGAAGTGTGAGAGACAGAGATGACTCCGCCATTGGCACCCCTCACTCATGCCAATCTAACTACAACAGAAGTCAGACTTCACTGCCTGCCCAACTGGTGTGTGCAAGTGCGTGTGTGCGAGTTTGCACTTGCGTGTTTTAGGTCACACAATTTCTTACACGGGACCACGTTTCTCCCCCCAGTGCCAGGGATAGCAGTGTGAGTCAGATGGCCAGCCTCCCCAGTTATGGCAACCATAACTACCAGTTTCTACCCTGAACCTTGGAGGACCAGGAGTTGGAGCCTGAGCTGGTTCATTTGACATTTGGTCCTTGGAATTGGAAGGGTCTCAATGTTACATTAATGGTAAGATTTAAAGTACATTTTAAAGACAATTTGGGGTGGGCAGTATTCCTGTTGCCCTCTCTCCTAACCTAGAAATGTTGATTTGTGGCTAGTTTTCATTAGTGACATTGTGTTGCACCATTATGATCTGGTATGCAGTTTGGGTCAATTGGCTGTCAAAGGATTTTTAACATTTCTTGTTGCAGTCTTAGGTAGGGTTCAATTTGATGCAGTTGAATTTAGTTTAGTTACTTCATCAGTACTAGGCATTCAAGTTGGCCCTTTTCTGGAAAGTAAATAATAGATCACTTACGTACCACTTTGTAACCCAACAATTCTTCCATTTATACGGGCTTAGAAGGTACTGATGACCCACCATTCCAGATTTTGTACGACAGTCTTCATATTAGGTCCATCTGTGGGACACTGATAAAAATCAATGACTTGCCTCTGTTTTGATTTTTGATGCAACTCTGAGGGCTTCTATAAATAGAAGCTAGGACTGTTTATTACACATCGAGACTTGACAGATTCGCTGAAAGGTGAACAATCACTTGCATTATTTCCACATTATTGCCAACATTCCAAATTAATGAAGATGGCAAACATGAGATGAAAGTATCAATCCTGTTTCTTGTTTTGATTTTATGTTTACCTAGTAATTAGAGCAGTATTTATTTATATGCGTGTATGTAAACTCAAAGAATTCTTTTAAATAGAGTCTATAAATAGCTGTAATAACTATTCCAGTTAACTATCAGGTGGATTCCAGTGGAAGAAAAGACCAAACTGATGGAGCTGTTACAACTTTCAGTTACTGTTCATTTCCTTTTTTATTTTCTAATATGACTTTGTTTTTGGCTTCCACATTGTTGACAGTAAGTGTGACTAAGCTTTTGCCCCAAGGCTGTCCATTCTCCACGTTGCTGACTTTTGCTTTCCACTGGGAGCCGCTGGCCTTTCTGCCTCGGGCTGTGTCCGGTGCCCAGGGAGGGGTCCTGGTGGGCGCTGCCAGGGGCAGCTGCTCTGTGGGCACCAACGCCACCTCCTCAGTGTGTCCCGGGATCTCTCTCACTTGCTCTATGAGCATGTTACAGAACAGACCAAACTACAAAACCAGCTCACTGAAAAATGATAGATTCAGAAAATCAACAGCAGTTTTTAATAAGCAGTTTTTAGTGATTGTCTTTTCAAACTTCTGTTTAACTTATAGCTTATCCAAAAGAATGCTTGCTTCTATTTGCTTAATTGGTCAAGAAAGTCATATGGAAAAATAATGAATGGATTTTAGGAGTTGATTAAATGAAAACAATCACCTTTATCTTTTTGGCAATTGATGTGAACCAAGTCCTAATCCCCATGTCACTGATAATTTAAGTGAAGAAAATCTTTTGGAGATAATAATTATTTTACCAGGAAGAACCTTAGCAAAAGACGATATGATCAAATCAGTTGTATATTCCACTGTGACTATATGTGTAAGTATTGGCTTTGTTTATTATAATGATTCACATATGTATGACAAAAATGGAGAGTTATTTAATTAAGCATCAATTATTTTCTTTCCTCCAAAATAATAAATGTTACTTAAATTGAAACTTTTTAATGAATTATTTTGACTTTATAAATTTATAAGTCTGTGCGTAGAAATATGTCCTTTTAAATTAGTAGATCAAGTGGATTGAAGGGTGATTACCCATTATGATACTTGAAAGAAGCAATTGGCTGTCAAAGGATTTATCCAGTAAGTTAATTGTGGAACTCTGTAAATGCCGTGCCATACTTTAATAGTATGTACATGTATACAGAAGTGTGAATTGTGGCATTTGACATCAAAAATTTATAATAAACTTACACACACACACACACACACACACGACTAAATGACCAGTAGGTGTTGCAGAAGAAGGCATGGAGGGGTATGAAAGGAGTGATCTCTGAAGGAGGAGCTGGATACCTAAGCATGAAGCACCTCATGTCGCTGAAGAAGAGGAGGAACACGGTGTGAAACGGTCATAAAGGGAGACCTTGGTCCTCTCATCATGGAAGAGTAAAGTGATATTAGAAAGGTAGAGAAGGACAATGTTTTAATTCAAAGCTTGCAAAGAGAACTGATATCTCTGATTGAATCTACATTGTTCTTGATCTTATTTATGTCACATTACTTTTTATTTATTTGTTTCTTTTGGCAGGGGGACCAGGGATCGAACTTGGGCCCTTGTGCTTGTGAGGCAGGAGGCAGAAGCACTGAGCTAAATCCCCAGCTCTTGATTTATTTGTTTTAATAAAGAAATACATGTTCATGCTAATAAAAAGTCAAAATTCAAAAACTAAAGTTCACAGGAATATAATGTCTTCCTCCAGCTCTCCCAGGTCAATCGAACCCTCTCAACATGTAATCACTTGTAACGCCTGTGTGAATACACTGCTAGACGTTCTGGGAACAGATGCAAACCTGTACACATGTGGACTCTATGGCCTCAGTCACTTTCCTGATACAACACCGACACCCACAGTTGAGAGGAGGAGAGGTTATACCAGTGCATGTTTCTGGCCATGGTTAGAAGGCTGAAGCAAAACAGAAGGAGGAATAGATGCTTAACTCATGGCAGCTAAGAAGCAAGAGGGAAGAGAGGAGCCCAGGACAAGAACGCACCTAGCATATCACGGCCCTGGTCACTCAGTGCCAGCCAGGCCGACTTCCTAACAGCGGGGAAGCTCCTGGACGCAGGCACAGATGAGTCCGCTGAGAAGCACAGTGTCCCCACCATCCGGTCGCTTTCCACACACAGGAGAATTTACGTGTAAACCATAAGATATATGCATACAGATATTTTACGCATATGGATGGCCTTTATGGACCTCAAATGGTTGTGTTCAGTTTCTTTTTTTCCCACATTTTTCATTATTGTCCTTTGGTTATACAGATTCATGGGTTCGTGTTGGCAGATTTGTACCTGCCCAGGACATATTTTAATCATTTTTCCTATCTCACCAGCGTCTGTGTACTGACCCAGTGTTTCTACTGAGCAAATTAACAGGCTATTACATTACACGGACAGATCAGAAAGTGTTCAGACTATTTATTAATGTAAACCATCCCCAAATTTTATAGCTTATATTAAGAATATATATTTATGATCTCTGCTGGCAGCTGTGGGTCGGGAATTTGGGACATCTTGGCTGCTTGGCTGTGGGTCTCATGTGGTTGCAGGCCGGTGTTGGCTGCAGCTGTGTGAGAAGAGATATAGGACCCCAAAGAACGTGCAGCTTGGTCACCTCCTTCCCTCCACCTGGGTTAGTTTGGGTTTCCTCACAGCACAACGGTTACAGGACAGTTAGACAAGGAAATGAGTGCCTAAAAAACCTCTGGTTCCTCGGCCGCCTTCTGTGAGCCGGCCCTGGGATTCAAACAGCATCTGTAGTGCCAGGAAGTCACAGCTCATCTGCCCTGGAGAGGAGGGATGTAGAGTTGGTGGTATCTGTCACGGAAATTGTAGAATATGTCGTCCACCACCATCACTGTGGGCATTTGTCCAATTTGTAAGAAATTAGTGGAAAAAGCCTTAAATGAATGATACTTGTGCTTTTGACTGTCATGTAGAGGTAACACACACTCACAAAGTGCATAAGCATTCCTTCTCACATGGATATAATGGCAAGTGTGTCCATGACTAACGTACCCCTTGTCCCAACCCACTATGGCTACTGGTCCACAAAAACAATATGACATTTGGACAGTGGCCCCTTTAAAACAGACATGAAAAGCAATCTTCCAAACGCCTCACAGAGCTTTGACATTTTGTTTTCTTACTTAGCCTTCATTTGACTCACAGCCCAACCTGGTCGTATTTCAGAGTAGTTTTCTTCAGGCTGGGTTTAATTGCTTGAAAGAAGTTCTTGCTAATGAGATTGAGCAATCTAAACTGTAACTTGCATTCCTGAGACTCGGGCTCATGTATTTCAAAACATTGCTAAGGGTTAAATAGACTTTTGAAATAGAATAGAATAGTCTTTTATTGTTGTTGTTATTGTTATTATGTGAACTTGTAGCTTCATGTTTCCAAAGTATTTCTGATGTCCTTTTATAAGAAAGGCTAATCCACCTTGAAATTCTCAAGCATGAGCCAGAAAAAATATTACTGAATGCCATTTTCTTACCTAAATAAGAAAGAAGTTTCTCTCCATTCTCAGGTGCTATTTTAAAGAAAAAAAATGTATTGTTTCTGATTTGAGTTTCTTTGCCTGTTTTCTTTTTTTCTCCTTTTTATTGAGTTTATTGGTACAATCTAGGTATACAATACAGTTACATTCATTACTGGGATCCAGTACCTTCACATGAGAAGAGTTGGTTCTCATTTTTTCCCTTGTCCCTGCCCTCCTGTCACCCCATGCTCCCCTCTCCATTTACAAACACTTTATTTCCATTTTTTTCATTTTCTCATATTTTTTCTTTTCCCTTATTCCCTTTCCCCCACCCTTCCCACTTTCCCTACACTTTTAGCCCTTTTCTTCCTATTTCACATTATTAATTATCCCATTAGGATCTTGTGTACTATTATAGTTTTTCACACCAGAGAAACTATTCTGTATTTACACATGTGTGATTATGTATTTCACTTAAGACTATATCCTCAATGCGTATCCATTTTCCTATGAGTAACTTTAATTTCTCATTCTTTATGGCTGAGTAGTCTTCCATTTTATAGAAAAACCACATCTTCTTTATGCAGTCTCCAACTGATGGCCAGATGGGCTGTTTGCCAGTTTCAGCTATTCTTCCATGAGTGGAAGATCATCAGAGAGGCACTGGCTACAACTGTATTTAGTTCACCTGTATTCACTGCACTTTGACACCTTGAGCCCAACCCGACTATTACTCTCTGCTTCTCACCTGTCTAAAACAACTAAACTTTGCATTTGCACACTTCCCCGAGCCGCCTCACTCCTCTCCAGCAGGGCTCCGCTTCACCAGGGAACACAGGTTTTATCCAAGAGTCAGTACCAGCCACAGACTGCTGTTCGCACTAAGGAAGCTAAAGAGACTCCAGGGGAGGTCTGTGACATGGACCTTTTCCTGCTGTGATAGCCCCTGTGTATATAGGTTGCAATTAAGTCTTTGTATGAACTTTCAGAATCCAGAGAGCATACCTGAATAATGATTTAGAAGGAGGGCCGCTTGGTGTGGGGTCAAGAATAGGGAGTTAGAAAGCACAATTTGCCAAAATGTATGATTTAAATGCTTTTGTAGTTGGCGCACAATAACTGCACAGATTTATAGAGTTCAATGTGATGCTTCAGCGCATGTATGAATTATATAATGGTCAAAGGGGTGTCATAACTATCACCTCAAACACTGATCATGTGTTTGTGGAGGAACATTTAAAATTTTCATTTTTAGTTATTTTGCAATCTAGGATATATCATTTTTGACTACAGCCACCCTACTGTGCAAAGACCACCAGACCCACTGACCAGTCGCTCCTCATCTCTCTTTCCCCACCCGCCTCCCCAGACTGGTACTAGTTACTGCTAGTTACTTCTTGGACTATCAACTGGTGTAGGCAATATGCACAACAGTTTGGAGTTTCCTTTTAAAAATTTAAAATAGTACTAACTTTTGATCCAGTAATTCCACTCCTCGGTGTCCATGTCCACAGGAAATGAAACCAGTATATTGAAGAGGCACTTGAATTCTCATGTTTATTGCAGTATTATTCAAAATAGACAAATAGACTCAAATAGAGTCTTCATTAACAGATGAACTGATAAAGAAAATACAGCACATATACACCGTGGGAATACTCTTTAGCCATCAAAGACAAAATTTTGTTCTTCGTCGTAACGTGGGTAGAACTAGAGGACACCATGGAAATGAAATGAGGTGGACACAGAAAGTTGAATAATACATAATCTCGCCTATATGTGAAGTCCAAGCAGGTGCTATTCAACTTCCAGTGTTGTCAGGTCCAGTAAGATTGTGATGAACCGAAATTTCTTTAAGTGCTACCATACAGATCACAAAACAATGTTCAACATCATCAGTATGAGGGAAGTGCAAATTCAAACAACAAAATATTAGTACATTCTTTTAATGGTTAAAGCAGTGACGGCAACAAGAAATGGTGACAACACTAAATTCTGATGAGGACACAGAGAAACAAAATTATTCACACACTGCTGGTGGGATTGAAGTGGAGCAGTCTTCCTGAAGCGTGGCAGTTTTTTTAAGGCACTTACATTCAATTTAGCAGTTGTAGTCTTGGACATTTATAGCAGAAAAGTAACTTATGTTCACACAAAAACCTGTACTTGAATGTTCATGGAAGCTTTCTTTGTACTTGCCAGATCCTGGAAACGGCCCAGCTGTCCTTCAACAGGTGAAAGCTTAAACTAGCTGTGACACATCCATGCCAGGAATGTTATGCAGCAATAAAAGCTATTGATACCGGTAAAAACTTGGATCCATTTGAGGGGAATCATGCCGAGTTTCAAAAGCCAATCTCAAAAGGCTCCATCATGTGACCTCATTTATACAACATTCTTGGAATAATAAAATTATAGAGCTGGAGACAGAGATTGGTGGCTGACAGGGTTAGGAATGGGGGAGGTTAAGGATTGGCGTGAAGGATGAACCTAGGGACCCTCTGGAGCTTGAGCAGCTTTATCTTGATGGATGGGGATGGCCACGTGAATCTATGCGTGTGGTAAGATGTATGTGAGGTCCAAGCTGTTCCCCAGATGACTTCATTGTCATCCTCCTAGTTCTTTTCTTCTACTGTAGTTTTGTGAGATGTTGGTATTGGGGGCAGCTAAGAGAAAGGGATGTAAGGACTCCTGTGCATTTTTACAACTTCTTATAATTACTTCCAAATAAAATGTTGAAAAATCGTGCGCTGGACTCAAGTATGACCTTGTATTATTAATGGGGTGCATTTATTTCTGATAAAGACAAAAATGAAAGTGATTAGTCCTTAAACAATGAGGTTGTCCTTGAGACTGACTGGCAATTCACTGAGAAATTTATGTACAGTAGATATGTTTGATAATTATCATACTTACATATTTTTGTTATTTATACAAGAAGAACAGGGTGCTCACTGACAAATCACACCACTGCACTGGAGAGGCTGGGCTGATTTGGTTGTTGAGCTAGTAGTTTCTTCAGCTTCAGTACTTAGAGTCCATGATAAAAATAAAGGTGAATATGTAAGCAGAAATGAATATACTTGTTCTTCAAAGGGTTTTAATCTATTTAAAAAATACTTATTTTACGATGTCCTTGTTGGAATTCACTTGGGGGCCTTAAACTTAAATCAGGTGGCTTTGGAGGAATAAAATCCTCATGGAAATAAAACGTTGAGATATTACAGAGTTTTTTTTTTTGGTACTGGGGATTGAACTCTGGCCCTTGTGCTTGCAAGGCAGGTGGCAAAACCACTGAGCTAAATCCCCAGCCCAAGATACTCTCTATTTTCACTCTTTTTTCACAAAAAGACAATAGCAAACTTTAAAGCCTTTCTGTGAATTTTCAGTAATGGTGCTTGTGCAAGCCAGGTTCCCGGTACTGTATCAGAACACCTGAGATTTCTAACCTATAGGGAGGGGAGGCTTACACTTCTAGGGTTTCCAGTCCATAAGTTGCTCTAGGCCTGTGCTGAGGCAGCGCATCATGGTGAGCCTGTGTGGCACAGCAAAACCGCGTCTTCATGGCTAGGAAGACGACAAAGGAAGATGAGGAGGCCAGGGCTACAGCCCCTTTTCAAGGGCTGGCTGCCCATGACCTCCACACTTTCCACCGGGCCACACTTCTGCAAGGTTCCACCACCTCCCGGTAGAGCCACACTGGGACCAAACCTGCAACACTTGACCTCTGAGGGACACATAAGATCTAAACCAAAACAAATGGCATGCATGTGCACAAGCACGGATAGGACTTGGGCCGACTCTAAAGGAAATGTCAAGAGACTGAAACACAAAACTTGTCCAGTGTAGTTTTTGAAAATCCATTTAATTAAAAAAACGAGTCTAAAAGGAAAGAAGGAGCACTGTTAATTGCAGTGATAGGATCTTTAAAAATTGCTGGACATCTGCACAACGGAGTACCATGCTGTAAGTTGGATATGTAATGTTTAACACATTGTCATGGAAGATGAGCGGAAATACTGTTAAGTAAGAAAAGCAGAATGGAGAAAAGTATGCAGAGGGATTAACCATGTAGCTAACTATGCAAACTCAGTGTACATTTGCATTTAAAAATGAAAGGAAAATATGTTTTTTAAATGATGGCTTAGAAGGGAGGTGGAAATAGCATTGACTCAGGAGGGGACTCTCCACTTCTGTCAGTGTACTTTGCTGCAAAGGTTTGACAATGACACCACATACAAACTACATAAACTTAAAATTAATAGCTACTCAACAAATGTTCTGTATGTTTTATATTACACCTCTCTTCTGAGGGAATAATAATGTGAGGGAATAATTGCTTATGGTTGTTGCTAGTATCAGGTGAAATGATGAGTTAGGAAAAGTGATTATGAGTTGTTATTCTTCCGAAGCTGTCAGTAGAATGCTTTATAGGATGAAGAGACACCATGCAATAGAAGGCTCGTTGCATATAGGTTTTTTGGCAGCATGGTCTTTCTAGCACAAAATTACAGACCTATAGTTGAACAATTAACCTACAAAACAGAGTAGGAATTGTTCATGAGAAACTTGTTGCCAAACAATAATTGATTATAATAGTAACATCGATTGAACACTGGTTTATTTTTTTAATCAGTGAGAGCAATATAGGTTTGAATACAAACCCTTCAGAGCCCATTACAGATCAGTGAATGCACTGGCCATACTTTATTTCACATCCGTATTATGATTTAGGTTGTTATCATTTAAAAGGAGATAAATCCAAGGCTTAGAGAAGCTCAATGCTTTGACGCTTGTCAGACAAAAAATAAAAATACAATACAATAAAATAAAATACCCAGCAAGTTGAAAAGGAATTTGAATCCATGTCTGTATGGCCACAAAGATGGAACTTTCAACCCCTGTGCAAGTTCTGATTGATGTCAGATTTACTAACGCAAATGACGAAAATGTTACTATTTAAAGGAGAAATGTTTACTCACTCATTCCTGTTGAGCACCTTACCTGGTAACTACCATTCTTGATGCTTCTAAAGACACAGAAGGCTGGAAGTGTAGCTCCGTGGTAGGGCACTTACCCAGGATGTGCGAGGCCCTGGCTTTGGTCCCAGAAATACCAAGAAAAAAGGAGAAAGGTTCAAAGATAGAGACAAAGTCAAAGTCACTGCTCAGTTATGAATTGTATTCTAGTGAAGAAGGTTCTAAATAAATAAGTAAACATATGATTATGTGACAGTGATAAGTGATTCAGGTCTGTGACAGAGTGTGTTAATTCCTTTGAGCAGCTAATAACTTACTTGAGCTTGAAGAAACGCAGCATGAACATGTAAAAAGTTACAACCACAAAGCAACCTAAGTTTGATAGTATAAGACTTGAAACAAAGAACTGAAAATTCACTGTCATTGAATTTTATAGGAAGCAAAGATGGCAGCACCAAAGTGTGGAAGATCGCTGTTGGCCACAGGGGACCTCTGGGGCAGCTTTGGGTGAAAAAGAGGCTCAGGTAGACAGGGTTTAGGGCTTGGAAGGAGGGAGGTAGTCGGGGAAAGTGAACACAAGTTAATTGTCTCAACGAGACAACTGAAAGTTCATTTTTCAGCGCATAGTTGCTGAATGTGACAGATTTAAAGAGTGCAAGCTCGGCCCCAGGGCTCCTAATACTGAACCTGAAGCCGCATCCGATTTCTGCAGCCCAAGCTCCATGCCCTCAGCCTGGGCCTGGAGACTCCCATGGTCACTTCTGAGCCTTGAAGGTGGATGTGCCTTTACCAAAACCTGCAAACCGAACACCGCATTGACCACGCCCTGCGGAGTAGCAGCCCTTGCCGACGTCGTCATCCCTTCACCGCCTGCCTCCGTCAATATTGCCACTCATCATTTGCTCCCGTTTCCCCTCAGGGCTTCCGAAAAGTTGGAGTGCAAAGCGCCCAGCTGCCAAATGCCCTGGTCACTTGTGGGATGGGCAGAGGGGCGGTCAGGGTCCTTTCACGGCACTGCCTGACCAAGGAAGGCCTCTGAGGCCACGACACAGCCTGACTTTGAACCATTCTTTACTCTCTGCCACGCGAGGATGGGTGGCACTGTGGCACGGGGACTGGCCCATCTGGAACCAGGCCCTGCCAGGGAGCCCTTCTAGAAAGGGGTCTCTGTCCTTCCAGAGGACAGCACATTGCCCTGGAATCCTGAAACGGAAAACGGAAAGTCGACCCTGGGGGCCAGGGTAGCTCAAAGGCACGCAAGCAAGTGAAAGACTGATTTCAGCCAGTGAGCAGGAGGTGGCAAACGCCTCCCCACAACCTGTGTTGACGGAGGAGCTGAATGAAGAACAACGGCAGGTTTTAAAAAACACAAGCAACAATATGTCCTATTATTTCACTGCTATTTCATGGACACAAGGCCTGCTAAAAGTGTCAGAAACATTTGCAGGGGGAAGGGAGTGGAATTTAATTTCCAGGGCTCAATAATTGCCTGTGGAGCCTTGTAACTTGAATACTCAATTGCCTTTTGCATGGGCTGTTTTCATACTTGTAAGGCATTTTTCAGGAAATCTATGGTGAGGTAAGGAGGGGGTAATATGAGGTTGAGATAAAGATAAAATTCACAAGTTTTTGTGACATACAGAACTTAAGTTATTTAGAAACATTTGAGTTGATCTAGAGGAACGTTGTTCTACAATTTTTAATGCTTCATAATTGAACTATACTAATCTTTCAGTTACCAAAATATACTTTAAATTAATTCAATGAATTTATATTAAATGCTGGGTGTTTAATAAAAGTCACTAAGCTATGCGCTAGACACAAGAGACATGCTTTGAGATGTGCCGATCTCATAAATATCTGAAACAAAGTCTGAAAAGAAGAAAGCAAAAAGAAATCAGTTTTTAAAACTGGTAGCATATATTTGAAACATACTGGTTTCAAAAATCCTACCAGTGCTAATCAGAGTTTACAAGATTCCATGGTGAAGTCCATTTTAGGGGAGGATTAGATTCAAACACAGAGAAGGAATAAAAATAGTAAAAATTTCATCTTTTTTTTTAGATGTGCATTCTTCTACCTTCTCACATGACAACCAGCGGATACTATTTTCTCCGGTACTAAAATAAATCACAGAGTCTTGCTACTTTGTCTCATCAGCAAATGTGTGTGTGTGTGTGTGTGTGTGTGTGTGTGTGTGTGTGTGTGTAGGCAGTGTCCTTCAACTCTGTCTTTGATCCAGATAAACATCTCTGGCTCAACCCCACATCTTAGGTGGTCTTCCTGACCATCACAAAGTTAAAACAACAAGAAGAAATGAATTATTGAAATTTATGGCTGCTTCTCTCACATGGGATGCAGGATGATACAGTCCCAGACTAGCATGATTCCTAACTGGGCTGCTATATAATCTGAGACCTTCTGCAAAATGCAATCATTCCTACTACAAAAAGTGGGGAAAAGTGCTATGAAAGGTACATGTTAGATCTTCCCCTTCATCCACAGTCTCTTATACTGGTGTTTTGGTTTGCTTGTTAAGGCTGTCCCAAAGAAGGAAACTCAGAAGCCTTAGTGTTGGTCTCTGATTGTGAAATGCAGGCCTTAAAGCAAACATCAGGGCATTTTACCTGGATGTGAACTCAAATTTCTCAATCTGCATTTTGTGGCTCAACTCTGGAGTTGGCCAAAAGAGACAAACACAAGCCAGACTCAGACAGCCTAGGAGGAAGAGGCGATTCCTTCCTTGGGCGTGGGGCCAGCTGGTGGACTTGGTACAGAGTCTGGGAGACTGGCCTGGAAGGGAACTGCCCCCAAGAGCTCCCTGCTGCTTCCCCTCCACAGTCCCCAGGCCAGGGGCAAAGTCTGGAGAAGTCCGGGCTGCCTCTTCTTTCCTAGCCATCACCCCCCAAACTCGGGTGGACAGGTGATCTCTAGACTTTGGAATTGCGTGGGCTCTGCTGGGTGCTGGGTCCAGGGATTGCAAGGCTTCTGGAGGTGTGATCTCCACCCAGCAGTGGTCCAGGATGTCCAAGGCTTGGATCCCACCCTCTCTTCCCAAACCTCTGCGCAGGGCCTGTCTGTCAGGGAAACAGCAGCCCAAGGGCTTGGGACAGGCGAATGCTGGATTCCGGTGCTCCTCTCTCGCCAGCTCTTCACCCCCACGTCTCCACTCTGCTCTCTCCTCTTCCACCTCTGCTCACTGTGTGGTTGATTTTCTGCTGGGCCCCTGCAGGGTGACTCACAATGTGACCTATTTTCTGGCTCCCGCCTTTCTCCCAGTTCCCAGACTCTGATGGGCATCCTCTTTCCTGGCGCTGAGCTTCTGCAGACAGATATCTGGTAGCAGCCCCATCTTGGCATGGCCTGGGGGAATCTCCCATTCCACCCTCACTCCCACATCTCCCTTTTCTCCCAAATCATCCACTGCCAACCCTGATGGGTCTTGTCCCAGGTTGGAACAGTTTACTTTCTTCAACTGCCAAATTCATCTTTGTTCTGTAAACTCCTTTGGTTGTTTGAGTTCCTTGCTCATTCATATCCCTTTTGGTAAGCCAAATTCTTCCTTTTCTCATCTCTAGTTTCATCAAAAATCTTTTCTGTATCTAATATATATTCAGCTGTTCTTAAGAAAAACTAAAGTTTCCTTGCTTCTTGAAAATTAAACCTCACCTGCATCACATGTGTTCCATGCTAAGAGTTGTATACACTGTTAGGCATTGAAAACTATGCTAATCAAGGCCATTTCTTCTGGTACTTCTGGATATGTAGTGTCCCCTAAAGGCCCATGTGCTAAAGGGTTGGTGGCCCGCATGGAACCATTGGGGATGGTGGAGCCTTTAAAAGGTGTGACCTAGTTGAGGAAGTGAGGTCACTGGGAGGCGTGGCATTGAAGGAGATATCGTGACTCCTGCTCTTCCTCTTTGTTTCTTTGCTTCCTGGCTGCCATAAGGTGAGCGTCCTTGCTCTATCCTGTGCTCCCCTGCCTTAAAACTCTGCTTCTCCACAGGCCAACTGACCCTGGATTGAAATCCCCAAAACCATAAGCCATAATGAACTTGTTTTCCTTCTCATCAGTTGTTTATCTCAGTTATTTTGTTACATGGACACAAAGCAGATTAACACATTGCCCTTGCATACTTGTGAGGCAATAAAAGAACAATGGCTATGAAATGTATACACAACAACAAATCTCCTCTACTTTTGACCACAGTTCTAGAGGTTGTTCCTGTTTGTATTTCCACTGTTGTTCTGCCAACTCTCTAATGCCTTTTCCTTCAAAAGGAGACATTTCCAAGTACACAGAGAGAAATTTGAAAAAGTCCACCTTGGGTGTCCCTCATCAGAATAAAAAGCAACAGCATTTTCTCCTGAGGAAAGTACATTTTCCTAACCTCGGTTTGGATTCCCTGCTGTTAGTTTGTTCCAGCCTTTCTCCTCCCAAACTCAACATTTTTTAAGTGCTGTCAGCTTCTTCAATCTGCGTAGTTTTTTTCCTCAATGACTGTTTTGTTAGTCAGCTTTTCTGTGCTATGACCAAACACCTGGCCTAAACAATCTAAAAGGGAAAATGTTTATCTTGGCTCACAATCTCAGAGTTTTGAGTCGGTAGCCAGTTGGCTCTGTTGCTTTATGGCCTGGGGGAGGCAGAAACATCATGGCCGAAGAGCCTGGCAGGAGGAAGCTGCTCATCTTATGGCAGCTGGGAAGGAGACGGGGGAGAGAGAGCCACTGGGGCCAGAGAAAGGAATAAGCTGGTCCTAGGGGTCCTGCCCTACCATGTTATGATGTAGATGAGCCCAGTGATGAGTCAGTCTTCACAGTCACCTAGAAAGCTACCAGCTGGTAACAACACCTTCTACACAATGAGCTCCTAAGGAGCTTACCATGGAGAACAGAGCAATGGTGAAAATTAATGATCAAAATTAGGTGGGTGGCTCTACAGACAAGTTAATTCCACAGAACCACATGAAAAAGGAATAATCTCGGATCCTCCACCTCAATGATGATGGTGATGATGGTGATGATGGTGATGATGGTTATTTGGTCACACAACACTTTAAGACACATTCTCCCCTTTAGTTTTTAAGCATCCAGCTGAACAAAGCTCCATTTTGAATTTGCTTTTGAGTGAATTCAAAGGGTGAATTCACACTTTTCATCTAATGCTGAACAAACATTTGGAATAAGGCCATTTCATAGCATCGCAGGATTGGAAGAAATCTTAGCTTATCTGAAACTACCACTGACAATTGTCCTGGTCTCCTGCCTTACATTCCTGCCAAGAGGGTGGTCTGGCACCGCTGGAACACTCTGGAGATGCTTTGTTCTCTGAAGCATTGGGAGGTCCTCTCTTTGATCATCTTCCTCTTTATTCCTGGAGCAATTGCACTTTTTGTGTGGTTGAGTGGCTGTGCACTCCAGGAAGGATGGAGGGAGGAGGAACTGCAAGGCCGGCTAATGCCAGTTGTATAAAGGCTGTTAGGCTAGCACAGCAGACACCATTCATGTTAATAGAGATCCTCTGAATTCATATTTTATCTACAAGAGCCAGCGAGAACAGTGATTGTTTTCCTGTTGTAAGTTAGCAGCTTTGCATACTTTAGAAGCAATGAGCCTAACCAAAAAGGAATTTTTTTCTAGTGGTTTGTGTCAGACCAATAGGAGCTGCAGTGCATACCATGTGAGAAGGGATTTTCTGGGTTTCAGAACGAGTCTCCTTGCTGCTTATTGTTCACTGAGTTAGTCCAAGCCCCGGTGTTGTTCAATACTAACCCTTACTAATGTTAACCATTAAGTGCAGTCTACTTGTTTTCTTCAGCAACAGCTCACACTTAGTAACTGCTATTACAAACACTTTTCCAGGGCTGGGGATTTGGCTCAGTGGTCTGCCACCTCCCTCGCAAGTGCAAGGCCTGAGTTCCATCCCCCCAAAAACAAAACACAACAACAACAACAACAACAAAAACAAAACCCTTTTCTATGGCACTGGTTACTAAAAGGAATGGATAGCTTTCTCATACTTTCTTTCATACATTCTTGTTTCTTGTACACCCAACTTGTCAAAAGCTAACCTCACCTGTAGAATTCAGTCCTCTTTAGAATAACATCTCACATTTATAAACTATATATTAGCATGAAGCAAATCCCTCTTTGCCTCTTGTTGCCCTGTATCTCACTGGTGACAATTTTAAAGAGATCACCTTCAGGAGTAAGAACACCCATTAACGAACAGCCCTGACTTCATGTTTGGGAGGCTTGCTCTGGGAATCCTTAACTACTCATGGCTGAGTAACTTTGGTGGGCACCGAGAACCACGGGCTTCAAAGAGTTTCAGTCCATGGGTGAGGGCTGGAGCCTTGTGAGTCGTGCGGGGGTGAGCTGGATGGGGTGATCCAGAACAGGTGGGGCAAAACTTAGAGACAGAAGACAAAATGGAAATGAATGATGAGTAGCACTAGGAAAGCCTGCTGCAGTCAGACATGGAAAAGTAGGGGCTTGTTTGGTAGAAAGCTGGGGGTTACGTGTGGGCGTGGGATGGACCACTTGGGGTGGATGCATCACTTACTCACTTTTGTAAGAACAGCATGCCATTCCCAGAGCTGATTCACCTACTTATCCCACACTTCTGTGAGGCCACTCAGGCCTTAATTTTTCAAATGGGAAAATTTGAAACTATTCCCTTACTCATTGGCGGTGGATTCTCCTTGAGCTATTGGAATGTGGCTGCTGTGGAAATGAGCTGGCCAGATCCATACATTTCTAAGACGCTCCCCAAAGTGTGATTTCTTTAGAGACAGAGTGGTCTGTGGATGTGGGCTTTGACTCCACCTCACTATAATGTGAATAATTATACTATAATTTTATTTCAAATAATGTTAATCTATGAGTGAAATAGCTTTTGTTTAAAAATGTTACCCTCTGGGTGACAAACCATTTGTGATCCTTTTAGAAGATTGAAAGAAAGCTGGTTCAAAAACGTATGCATATAAATTCCAGAAACTAATATATGCATGTTTCTACAAATGAGAAATGTACAAGTATATAAATGTATGTAAATTTTTTTAAATGTTCATATAGTTCAATGTCAAGATGGCAATCTAACTACACCTTATTATTTGGCTGTTTGGGATTTCCGGATTTAAGGAGAGGTAGAAGGGAAGGAACATCTGTGTACGTATGTATGTATTTTTGGTTTTTTGAGACAGTGTCTCCCTATGTCGTCCAGGTTGGCCCTAAACTTACTAGGTAGCCATGGCTGGCCTTGAACTCACAACTCTTCTGTCCAGCTTTCCTAGTGCTGAGACTAAAGGTGTGCAACCACTTCCAACAGGAACTTCCATGTAAAAGACTGTTCTGAGTCCTTTTCCAGTCTGAGTAGAATTCAAAAGCATCAGGGTTTTCACAACAGTCTTCTCTGAAAGGTCCTTGCCCAAGTCTTGTTGCCCTGCAGAGATTGAGGAAAGCATTTAACCTGTGGGCAGACTACACTGTCCCAACTTTTTAAGGCTGAGCCATCAGGGGCAATAGAAGCAACAGGACAGCATCTTGAGTAATCAAGAGACCTGGACTTTGAAGACAGGCAGTCTTATTTTTTGGCTCCTGTAAGAAATGAACCATTGAAAAATATTTTCTTTTAGCTGAGTTAAAAATAGTAGAAACTGAAATAGCTCATCCTATGAAACACTTTAAAAAGTAAAATGTGTGTTTAACTTTTCTTTCTTTTCTTCCTTAAAAAATGTGTTGCATTAGACTGATCAGGCCACGGCAAGAGGGATGGAATGCTAACCACACCCCAGATGGCAGATTGGAGGGAACCTGCCTTTCATTTTAATTATAGGCTGGACGGGGGAATGTGCTATATTCTCTGCTGCATATGAGCAGGGGAAAACTTTCCCAGGGTATTTTCCTTTTGCATTTCTGACTCTGATTGGATTGGAAGCTTGTCCGTGTGACCCAGCAGGGTCCATTTTCCATAATAAGGCTAAAAATATGCCAGAAATGTTTTCTTTAGCACAGCCTAGGAACGTCAGATCTGAAAGTGACAGCCCTTCCTGCTCTTCTGATCCCATTTCACCTTTTCCTGGAGAAAGTTCCACCGTGATCCTCCCGGTGTTGTTATTGTGATAGGCTCTGTACCCGGGAGTATCCTACAACATGGAATCATTGTATGGACTTGCTCTGTGTCTCTGAAAGGCACAGGTTTTGTTCCTCCTTTTTGAGTATGTTTCTAATGACTTTCCTCGTAGGCCTGAGACTGTTTTTCCTGTCATAGGAAGGTGTAGGCACTGACTTTCCTGTCCTTTTAATCAGAGGCCCTTGTGGCCAGTGACTTGTCTATAGAAGTAGGGATGCTGCATGACACCAAGAGGCTCCATCTGCTTTTTAAAAGACAATGAAGAGATCAAGAATATATATTTTAGCTAGAAGCTTTGAGTTAAATCAATTAAATCAATTTATAGCCAGAGATCTTTGGTAGACTTTACTTCCAAAGCTTTATTTCTTCTTCTGCAAGTTGAATATGTAAAATTGTGGAAGGAGTAAATACAACTGTGCATCTGATGTGTTTCGCGTCGTGCCCAAATTATTTTAGACAGAAAGCCCGTGACCCTGGTCTCATTTCTAGTCAGTTGAAAGGACTAGCTTAGGCAGGTTATATGGGGGAAATGCCTTTGTCTTTCCTGACTCCTGGACACTATATCATTCAAGCTGCCTAGGCCAGCAGTTCTTGAGTGGAGAAGGTTTTGCTCTGTCTGTGGACGACTGGAAATGCCCAGAGACATTCTGGGCAGGGAGACCTTCATGGTTGTGGGTGTGCCTGGCATTTAGTGGGTAGAGGCCACAGATGTTGCTAAACATTCTGTGATGCCCAAGATGGACCTTCACAGCCAAGAATTACTGGACTTAAAATACCAATGGTGTGGAGATTGAGAAGCTTCGCTTTAGAATATAAGCCCTATGGTCTGTTTGGTCTGGGAAGCTATCACACTGATATGCAAAGACACAGACCCACTGAGCCTCTCTGCATGTCTCATTGATTCTAGAAACAGTTTTGAGTGTCTACTGTGTTCAGAAGCCAGCGCTGATGACGGTTGCCACTCTCTCTGGGTTTCTGAAGTCGCTGAGCTTTCAGACACCATGGGGCCATAGAGGAGTGATTGATTACAGAAACCTCCTGAGAGCAAATGTGGATATGAAATCCTAAAGAGTGCATATACACTGGGAGCAGTTCAGATGTTTTAGGATCACTCCTAAGATTAAAGGAGAATTTCCAAACTATATTCAGATGATATTTTCAGCGATTTAAGGAGTTTTACTATTTGGTGGTAATATGTGGAAACCAGTCCGTCTTCAGCATATCCACTTTTTTTTCCAGTCCAGGTGATGCCCAACACCAGGAAGGGAGAAGGCCAGCTTTGAGCTTACAAAAATGATACTCATTTCAATGCAGATAAAGCTCTATTTTTATTACAAAGTTAAAAATTCTTTTAATTCAGTAAAAATATTTTGTTTCAGCCTTCCATCCTTTAAAGCTTCAAATGTTACCTTCCTTGGGGGAAGTGTTGTCTGCCACTATGAAGTCTCAAAGAGACTGGATTCGATTTAGAGACCTAAATTTACACGTAGCCACATACGTTGACCAATAATGATTTACAGTGCACACATTTCCCTGCGTGCATGGAATGAGTGTTTTCAGGCTGTTCCACTTCGTGTGCACTCTGTGTGCTCCATGAGCTGTGTGTGTTCATGACGGTCTTTCTGTGACGGCCTCAGGATCAACCAGCCACAATTCACCACAGCCAACTAAGACGGTTCTGTAACAAGAGGAATAAAGGGGGCCCCTGGATGTCTCGGTCTATGGCTCATGGTGAATTGAACATTTCATGTATCATTCTATTCTTGGCACTTAGGTATTGCTTTACTTGTATTGGCATGTTGTTCTGCCCAGATTAAATTTTTACTACTATTGAAATTGTTGGTATTGTAATTGACTGATTAGACTAGAAAAACAGGTAAGCTCAGTGTGAAAATTTGACGTACTAAGGTACACTTCGTTTGCTTGTTTAGCCACTTGCTTATTTACCATAAATATCATTTATTTACCATAAAATTCAGTCACTTTAAACATACAGATCAGTGATTTTTAGTGACTTTACAAAACCACTCGAGCAACACTAGAATCAGATTTCACAGTATTTCCGACATCCTCGTGAGATCTCTGGTGAGCTTTTGTGGCCACGTCCTCCTCCCACGAGTCTCAGGCAAGTGCTATGTTGTTAGTGGCGCTGTCGTGGCTGCTGCGGTGTCCTGCCTGGATTAGAAATATTTATCTTTCGCAGTCATTTTGCCTCAGGGACATGCCTGCAAGTCGTGTGGTGTCAGTGCTGGTGAACGAGTGGATGTAGACCTGCCGTGATGTTTAGGACAGTGCTTCTCTGTTGGACGGCGCTTTCAGCCCCACTTTGTAAAGACCGCCATGAAAGAGGACTCCAGAGCGGCTTCAGAAAGTGGCAAGAACGGTGAGAGAAGTGTGCTGGAAGCGAGGGGAGCATTTAGAAGGAAATGAATCCCAGCGTGTCATTTACTGTACTGCATGTTAAAAAGTTAAACGTTCACTGTACGCTCGACCACTCTTCGTCTATCTCCATAAATCTATACTCCGCGGCTACTTCACAGAACTGGAGTCACACACGACGGTCTCTTGAGTCTGGCTTCTGTCAGCCAGCGTGACTTTGAGGCTCGTCCGTGCTGCACCATGTTCCCACCTTCCGCTCCTTCGGTATCAACAGATAGTATCTCATCAGAACACCACGTTGTGCCCATCCATCTGTGTTAGCCTTCTGTCCCTGCGACAGAATACCTGACACAAACATCATAAAGGAGGAAAGATTTATTTTGTCTCATGGCTTTGGAGGCCTTAGGCTATGCTCGGCTGGTTCTGTTGCTGTGGGGCTGAGGTGAGACAGGACATCCTGGCAGGAAGGTGCGGGGGAGCGAACCTGCTCACCTCATGGCAGCTGAGGAGCAGACAGAGGGGAAAGCAACCACAGAAAGGAACAGGCCAGGGGCCAGATACCATCCGAAGTTCACGCGCCCGTGTCCACTACCTCCAGCTGGTCCCGTCACTGCCCAGGGATGCCATCAAACTGTGATCGCATCGCTGGATGGATCCATTTGATGAAGTGGGTGCCTCTGTGACCCAGTCACATCCCTCTGACCTTCAGCTCTTAGCAGCTGCACACATAAGTTTGGAGGGACATTTTGATCCAAATCAAGGAACCACTCATTAACAGTTGCACACTGGGGTCGCTTTGTGAAACACCTGCAATGGCTGCATGCTACCATGATATTAAAAACAATGTGATTTATTTTAATTGATGAATTACATTGAGGCCATGCATGGTAAAGAATGCAGTAGAAAGGGCATTCTAAAGAATATCCACAGATTCAGGGTTTAGCCCCTGATGTAAACTAAATAAGATCACTTAATTTTTCTATATGCACTGCAACTATGTATAAAAATAGAAGAATCGAAGTTCATTGTTCCTTTTTAATAAAAATCATCCTATAATTAGTCAAGACAACACTTTATTCCAAGTAAGTGACATGACATGGGCAGTAGATCTGTCATTAGAGTACGTGTAGCCACTTGGTTCGGCAGTAAAGTAAGCTGTTTCTTAGTGAAATACCAAGGATCCTGAAGAGCCGCCGTGCTCACTCCTTCCACATGGGCTGCACTCACGACCACGGGTGGGAAGGCGGTGGAGCCAAGGAAGCACCCAAGATGAGGGCAGTGCTGAGGGTCTTGGCTACTGGCCCCAGCAGGCTCTAATAGATCTCTAAAGTATCGTCGCTGCAGATCCAATCCTTCTATACACAATTGGAATAAGGAGACACGAATGGCTGGTTGGCAGCAGAGAAGCCAGAGAACACAGAAAAAGACAACAAATGGTAGAGGTGAGACATCAGAAACCTAGGAGAATGGGAGCCATGGAGCCAGAGGGAGCCAGTGCAAGAATATATACATAAATACAAACTAAATAGCTTGGATTGTGAAGTCATCATGACGTATGCTCCTTATCATAAGGGTTAAAGACCAACTGAAGAAAGCAACAGATTTCAGGTCGATGGACAGCACACATAACACCCACAGTTTTAAGGAGGAGAGATGTATTTGACTCATGGTAACAGAAGATTCAGTCCACGGTTAGCTGTCTCCACGGCTCCAAGGTAGGTAGGTCATGGTGAAAAGGGTCTACTTCATGGTGGATGGAAAGCAGATCAGGGAACGGTGCCAGAGAGGAAGGTGTGAGGGACCAGATATAAATCCCAAGGTCACACCTCCATGACATGGCCCATCAAGACCTACCCAGAGTGTACTTTACTAGTCCCTTAGGCAGCTCCCAAGCCAACCCAGTTGACAGTTAAGCTTATCCATAATGGGATGCATTATTTTTCAAGATATGTTTATTTATGTGTCTGCCATTTATTTATGTATCCACAAGCAAGTCTGAACTAGTGTTTCTATTAGTACAGAGTTCTGTATAGTGTCCCTGATGTTGGCTTTGACCTTGAGTTGGGTGAAATTTGAGTTGTGTTACTTAGAATATAGATGCATCCTCTCTGGGAAGCATGTGCTAGACTTTGGTGTCTCCCACCATTTCCTCTTCTCCCTTGTCCACTGCCTCCTCCCAGAGTAGGAACTCAATGAAGATCTGCTCAGGTAACAAAGAGGTAAATAGTGGGCATTTCTTTTTAAAATATTCATCGCTCAGTAAAGGCAGTTTCTGAAACGGTTAATGTATTTTCTACATCTTAAGAAATGAACAAATACATGTGGGCTAGACATATTAAACGTTCCCTGGAATATTCTGGCTCTTGTTACCCAAAGTCATCGCTGGGTCGTGCGTTCAGCAGAGGTCAGAGCTTAGAGAGGGCTGCTTTGAGGCATCTCTGCACACGGCTGTAATTTCAAGTTACTAATAATTCAGGAACACTTGATCTCTTTTCTTATTCTTGCCCAGATGAGTCATTTTCTTGGTAGTTTACCTTGCACTCCTCTATTTATACACAGCAGCCTCGCTGGCATGGAAAATTGTATGCATCTGTCTTTCATTTAGAAATATATGTCCAAATGCATTTTCCTTCCTTAGTATTCTTTTTCTCAGTTTTTTGCTTCGCTAGTCCCACCCTTTTTGAGTAGAAGTAGGAAGATTCTTCCAGAGTGACTTAGGTCTGCACTGAAGGTGGAGACTCCATCTTTGACTGAATTAAGGAGCAAAACAACAAAAAGACCAACTGCACTGGTGCCCAAAGAATTTCCGCTTCTCAGTGCTTCATTTGTTCTCTAAATCCCTGAAGAAAGGTTTGACTCAGCAGAAGTGATCTTCAAGCCTTCTTCAACGGCAGGAGCAGCAGCTGAGCTGTGGATCTTGGCTCCCTTACCGGCCTAGTTATGAGGCAGACACTGGACTGCCCAAGCCTGGAGCAGCACTCAGCCACGGTCGTAGAGCTGCTGACCAGTTGTATCCCCGGTGAGGACACAGCCTGGGCTGTGAATCCTGGCGCCATTGCCCCCAAGTCCATGCCACGCCTTGGAAGGTGTGATTGCTTGCCTTTCTCTTTCTACCTCCCTCCCTCCTTCCTAGTTTCCTTCCTTCCTTCCTTCCTTCCTCTCTCTCTCTCTCTCTCTCTCTCTCTCTCTCCCTCTGCTTCTTCCTCACTCTCTTTTTCTTCTGTCTTTCACTGGCTCTCCTTTCTCTCATGCTCTTTTTTTCCCTTTTTCTTCCTTTCATGTACTTGCTTACTTGCTCTCCTTCTTGTTGGCAATAATCCAAACAAAAATGGATTTAGAGAAGTCATCTATGCCCACAGATCACCCACAGACAGAACAAGAAAAATGGCTGCTGCTTATTTAAAGCTGTTCATGATATATATATATAT
>NW_022900923.1:3672869-3701322 GCF_012274545.1 Fukomys damarensis | reverse complement strand
TTTTTTTTAATTCCATCACATTTTTTAAAAAAATATCTTGGACCTTGAGCAAGGCTTTTATTTCATGGGTTTGATGTGCAGATTTAACTTGTCTGATTCTGTATGTTTGTAGGAAGGGCAATGCATGGTGAGTCATTGCTGTAGACTAAATGTTCACACAGCCCCCCTATTCATAAGTCAAAACCTCACCCCAGTGTGATGATGTTTCGGGGTGGGGTCCTTGAGAGGTGACAAGATGATGAAGGATGAACCTTTGTGCCCTTATAAAGGAGAACCCAGAAATCTCCCTTGCACCTTCTGCCCTGGGGGGCACAGTGAGAAGGTGCTGCCATCTCTGAATCAGGAAGAAGCCCTCACCAGCCACAGAATCTGCTGCTGCCTTGCTCTTGTCCTTCCAGCCTCC
This sequence comes from Fukomys damarensis, assembly GCF_012274545.1. Lineage (NCBI taxonomy): Eukaryota > Metazoa > Chordata > Mammalia > Rodentia > Bathyergidae > Fukomys > Fukomys damarensis. The sequence goes on along the minus strand of NW_022900923.1, from coordinate 3,700,919 downwards.
AGAGCTGTAAGAAATACATTTCTGCTCTTCATAACCACCCAGTCTATGGCATTTTGTTATAGCAGCCCAAAGCAAGGCAGCCACAGACCTCAGAAGCCATTGAAAAACACTAAAGAAATAGGACTGCACACTAATACAAATATGCTACATGGTGAAAGAAAAACAGAAAAAAACACAGGTCAAATCAGAAGACAAAAGCAACAGGGAACCTGCCAGAAATTAATTTCTCAGGCAAAGCACTCATTTCCTAAATATAGTAAAGGCTCCAACAGAATCAGCAAGAAAAAGACCAATAACAGCAAAGGCTAAAAATATGAACATACATTACTCATAAATGAACTTAAAATGGTTTTTAAGATATGAAAAGATGCAGGGCCAGGGATTTAGCTCAGTGGTTTGGAGGCCTGCCTCGCAAGTGCAAGGACCCGAGTTCGATAACCCCGAAAAAAAAAAAAAAAAAAAAAAAAAAGATGTAAAAAGACGTTCAAAATCATTCACAATAAAAAGCAATGCAAACTGACACCAAATTTAGATATTGTTTTTAGTTTTTAGGTGGGAAAAGGTGCAAGTTTTAGTTTATCTTGTGCCGGCAGGACAGTTGATGGTCAAGGTTGGTAGGTATAAAAACTCTAAGGGACCAATCTGGAAAAGGTATCAGTATTATAAATGCACATACCTCTCCACCCAGCAGCAATTTACTTTTAAAAATCTATCCTATGCATGGACTCACTTTTATGCATAAGATGGCAAAAGTGTAAAAGTATTCCTTGAGGTAGCACTTATATCACAAAAGATTTTAAAGGGACAAAGTGGAATATTATTCAGTTGTTTAAAGAAAACCAAATCTCCTTGTGTACAGATATAGAAAGATCTCCAAGCATTATTGTTACTTAGACAAATTAAGGTGTAGAACAGTATGCACAATGTATTCCTACTCGTGGAATAAGAAGGAAAGTGATGACCTCTCCTGTCTTGTTGTGTTGTCCCTCTTTCCTTCCTGGCTACCATGAGTAGGACAGCTTTGCTGTACCACTTTCCCTCACTGTGATGTTTTTCCTAACCTCAGGCCCAAAGCCAGCCAACTAAGGATTGTAACCTTGGAAACCATGAGCCAAAATGAACTTTCCCTCCTTTAAGCTGATTTTCTCAGCTATTTTGTCACAGCAACAGAAAGCTGATTAATCCAGGGGCTTTAGCCTTGAAAGCCTTCTTCGACAAAATCAAGGGAAATGAGAATGTGGTTTTGACTTATGTAGTAGAACAAGGCCAGAACAAACTAATCAAGTGGATCCCTTAGTGACCAAGGAAAGTCCTTATAAGCCAGTGGGCTTCTGGATCCCACTGGATCCTCGTCTTTTCTCTGCTTCTCTAATTCTGGTTTTCTGTCCTTTAGGGCACCTCCAGTAACACCAACTGGGTTTCCCTTGGCCTGGTGCTGCCTCTGTGGCGTTGTGATGCTCAGTGGACTCTAGATCACGCCGGTGCCCTGTTCTCACCTTCATAATGTCACCTTCAAGCCCCTCATCCTCAGCCAGTTCGCTCTGCTGCTCGGTTCTTCTGGGTACTCTGGGTGAGAGATTATTCATTCATTCATCGCCAGTCTGGGCCACGGTGGCTTCAGATCCTCCCTTCACTCCCAAATCGCCCGGCATTCCTGGTTGTTGGTGCCAGAACCCCTGAGTATGACAACCACAACTCCTAAATCCAGGCTGCAGAGTCTGGTGTTAAAGTCACCTGGAGATGCTGCAGTCTTACTCCAGGAGAGTTAAATTAGAATGCCAGGTGTAAGGTGCAGGCACGAGTGTTTATTAAACCTTTCAGCTGATTTTCTTGGGGTAGTTTTATTGGGCCAAGAGCGGACAGCATGGGGCAATTAAGTTGAAATGCTGCACCCCGAAACAGGAACCATCTGGGAGCCAGATTCACACTCCGGTGGGCAGTGGTGACTTCTGCCTGGGGATGTGCTGCTAAGAAGCCACAGCTTCATGTGTGCACTCCTAGCAGCTCCTGCAGCTAGCAGAGGAAACAGTGAGAAGAAGATTTAGAAGCAAGTCACTTGCTCATAGCCTGTTCTAGGGCACCCTGCTCCAAAACTAACTGGCAGATAATTATACATTTATGGCTAGCGAGCATCATCCACAGCTGTTGTTTAGGAAGAGTGCTGCTGAGTTTTGAGCTGTAGCTGGGAATGCTTAACTGTGGCTAATTGTATTTACCCCAGGAATACTTGGGGAGTCAGGACGCAGTGAGTGTCAAAGTTGTAAAAAAGGAGGAAACAGAAGTTTGCCCTTTGGGGGAGAGCAAATATACTTGTGTCTCAAAATAAAGTTCTTAAGTTTGCGTGTGAAGAGCTGTGGTTGTTAACTAGAAATCTACCAGGGAGAAAATGATTTGATCTCTGACTTAGTGGGCACAGAAAGATTCTTAGACTGAACAAATTATAATTTGAACCACTTTTGAATATACATTATATATGTATATATATATATATATATATATATATATATACACACACACACATATATATATGGTATTCTCTGGATTTAAAAAACCTTTTAATATGATAATTTAAGATGTTTTAATATAGCCATCATCTCTGCTATGCTTATTGATAGAAATGATATTGGTAACCTGTTAAGGTTTAATTTACCTTTATTTTTCAGCTAATTATGTGGGGACAGATTAAACTCCGTTTACAGTCTTAGCATCTGCCCTCAGAAAGTCCAATATTTGAAAGGTGACTGTCTTGGAATTTCCCACTTCTGTAGGGTAATTCTACGTGATGACTTGTTTACTGAGGCTACTGAGCACTGAAGTTTTCTGTCTCTGTCATATCCAATGTGCGTCACACTGTGCAGTCCCTCAGCCTGCCACGCCGAGTCTCTACACAGCTCACAGTGCCTGCCTTCTAAGGTGACTGCTAGAACAGTGCACTGTGCATAAAAAGCCCAGCACACACAAGTGCTACACTGACTGCTCACTCGAGCAGACCCTCAGGTAAGCGCCAAGGGAAAAAAGAAACACTGCAAGGGCGGGCTCTGTCTTCTAGAGGCCGACCATACACTCGAGGCGGTACAACACAAAAAAATGAAGTAAAGGAAGACACTGAAAGATGTCAGTGTGAAGTGTACAAGTTCAGGTGGATATCCATTTTCATGATCTCTATGTTACATATCATGTGCCATGGAATTCCCTCTCATTACATAGGTTCTCTAACCCTAACCTGCATCCTGTATGTAAAGACTTACAGTTTCATTTAACCTCCACAATAATTATCACAAGTTGACAATTTTACCTTACCTGTGAGATATATTGCTACCCTATTCAACTAGATGCAGATATTGAATATGAATCAATTAAATGCTCTCTGTAGTACACGTGGGATTCATAACTGCATCTCTACATAAGGAGCACACAGCTTTAGGTGGGTGAGTCGAAAGCATGAACATGAAAGCTTGCAGGTGTCTCAGACCAAGTGACTGCACCAGGGCGGGTCGTCCTGAGCTGTGGCCCACGGGCAGATTTCTATAACTGCTGCTTGGCGCACAACTGTTCGAGGGTCAGCACGTGTTGGCCCAAAGGCTGTTGGTGCGCAGTGAAGTTATGAATCTTGCTAAGTGCCGGCCAGAGTCCAACTGGGGTAACCAAAGACAAGCAGGGATTCTGCCCAGATACAAGATTCAGATACAAGATCAAGAAAGTTTTAATTGCTTTGCTTTTGGGGGGAAGTTGTCATGAAATAAAAACTATTTGTTCTGTATTAATGGCAGCCTAACTCCAGAAGAGGATCGATTTCATGATACTTTCACCAAGAATGACTTCCTCTTCCCAAGACCACTAAAAATCTAAATCTATGGTCAAAGGCAAGGTTCCGAATGAAGGAGATGGTTCTGGTCTCCTGAATTTTCAACATACCCATTTAAATCGAGTCATGCTCAATGAGTTTTGGGAATTATGTAAATAGGATTTCTATGATTTAGTGTACAGTGACGGTGAATGTTTTTAGAGCTTTCAATGATACAAACGTTTTGCTGCAGCACCTGAGCCGTACTTTTGCCTCCCTTGGTATAGAGTAGAACAATGCTAGGCTGTGCTTTTCTTTGCAGTTGGAACAATAATATCTCCCAACTTGATGACTCACTTGTTACGCACAGGCACATCAACAGAATGGAACCCGCGACATGTGTTTATATCCACAGACCCAGTCTGTGAAACCTGGAAGTCTTCAGAGACAGGAATGTATAACCCATGCAGGCTCTTTTCTCCAAAGGCCTGAGCAAAACAACGTGACTATCTTAAAGGAGGCAATGTCAATGTCTGAGGGACACACTGAACCTGGAACCCTGGCACAGATTCAAATTCTGAAACAAGGGTACCTTTTTTCAGGCATTGTGCTGTGCTAAAACTAACCAAACTTGTACAGAGCAAACACTTTTATTCCATGAGAGGCTTTTGGGAAAAGTGTCTCAGAGCATCCTGAGGGACCTGAAGTTCAGTGATGACGTAGGAGCTACTCCTTTTCTTTGCGAGCCCACAGATGGCTGGTGGCAAGATCTCCTTCCCTGTGGGTGACCAGTTCCTCATTCCTGAAACTGCACGAGTCCAGCAGCTCCAGCATTGCCCCCGACATCCTCCCCGCCTGCCAGTCTCTGTGAGGGGCCCACAGTCCCCTCCTGCCATCAAGTACAGAACAAGCTCTTTTGCTATCAGACATCCCCAAGAATGTGGACATAGCAGTTAGCTCACTCTCTTAAGCCTCTTGTGGTGAACATGAATAGCATTCTTTCAATTGCTTCAGATATGAAATATCCCAAGTCTTCAAGTCAACAATTAAAAACTCAAGGTCATATTCCTTTTTTTTTCAGGAGATGCTGAAAAATGTTTGAATTTGGGGTTAGAACATTTTAAACTGGAGTGGTTGTATCTTTATTTTCTGTCTAAAAGTTGCAAAATGAGAGAAAGATCTGTTGGTTATTCAGGTTTTATTGGGAGAGCGGAGGGAGAGGACAGATGATATGTTGGTCAGGTAAAATACATTTCTTTACCATACTAGCCAGATACTTAATGATCATTGTTGTGGGCAACCCACTAGGGCAACCCATAGCTCTCAGGAGCTATTCCTATTTCCTATTCTTTTTTCTAGTCCTATTCCCCAAATAAACCTTTCCTAGGAACAAAAACTCATTGTTGTTTTTGTAAAAGAGACTTGTCCTCTCTGTCCCTCCGTTTTGTCATCTGTACAATGCAATTTATATTTCCCAGAGTTAGGAAACCTCCCTGCCTTTCAGCTTTCGTATCTGTAATGATGGTAGAACAATAGCACGGATCTGGCCAGGTCGCCTCCTGTTTCTCCTTGGGAGCTTAGCGTAGTGAAGTTGTGCTCACAAGTCCTCTAGATTCGCCTTTGCAGAAGCTCGCTCGTCCCTCCTCGTCCCTCCTCCTCCCTCCCTTCCTTCCAAAAGTTTCACAGCACCCTCTCTCCCCCACCACCGCCCTCAAGCCCCTTCTGCCGTGGCTCTTGTTGAGTTCCCGCCAGTGTCACCCAGCCTCCCATTGCCCCTGCCCCTGAGACCACCCCCAGCTTCAGGGATAAACACTGTCTCTGTTCCTTTAGCTGTGCATCCTCACCCACTCCGGAGGCCCAGGCAGCCCCACCTGCTGCTGGTGTTCAGCTCTGCTACCCCCTACCAGCCGAGGACCTGCCCAGCCTCCCGCCTGTCCCCTGTGTGGTGCTGACTGCTGTGACTGCTGATGTACTGCCTGACTTGATCATAGTCACAACTCGATGCATATATTTCTGGAATTTAAATTCTGGCAGAATGAATGCCCGACATCAAGTGCTTACTAAATGCCCATCCAATTGACCAGTCAAATATATGACATAAACCACATATTTTGTACATCATTCGATTCCAAAGATCTGCCTCTTTACATGCTCTTCTAAAAATTATTAACCTCCAAAGAACAGATGGGAGAAAAATCCATTTAATCATCCCTGTTAGGCCGTAACTAATTGCAAGACTGAGGTGGAAGGATGCAGGGACTTTGTTTTCATGTATCGTGTCTGGGTGCTGAGCTCCCTGATGCATGTGCCTCTGTAAAATACATGTCATGAGTCTGAAAGTAATGTGCTTATCTAGCCACGCCAGATCTGCATGTACTGAGAAGAACGTTGAGACTGCAAGCACTACATTTGTCAGAGAGGATAAACCTGTCCCTCTCAGGACACTTGCCAGTGGCCAACCTGGCTTGGCCTCCAGGAAGGAGGTGGTTCTCTCCCAGGAAGCAGACTGGACGGCCAGCCACAGACACGGCACCTACAGGCAGGGGACCGCACACCCCAGTGTCCTGGGAGAGTCCCGGTGCACACAGCCGACGAGGGTGATTACGGGTAGCACTGTTTCTCCCCTGAAGGTGAGCCGGTGGTGCAGTGATGCTCCCTGCATGGGGAGCGGGATGAGGAGAGAGGCCAGGCTGCAGGTCTGCCTGTGCTCACGTTCCCCCGAGCCCTCTGCCCCGTTCCCTGTGCTCCGTCCATCACCGCAGAGCTGCCTACCCGCTCCTGGCCAAGCTAACTGCAGCAGCTTTGCTGGTGGACAGTCTCCCCTTTCTCCCAATGGAATACTATTCTCTCTTTTATTCAGAAACTGGAATAAGCTGCAGTGAATATTGAACTCTGGAAGGAAACCTAATGGTACTTTGGACTGAAACTTTTGTCTCAGTTGCTTCGTTCAAAGGTCTTGGTGCCCAAGTGGGAGTGAAAATGCTTTTCCTGAGAGAGCACCTTCATCGAGCCCGTGAGCTCAGGAGAATTTGAATTTAAATTTATTGTTTCTTTTCACTGCTTGGACTAATTCTTGGTAAGGGTGTGCACTGGGCCATTCGATCTGATGCACACTTTCTGTTCTTTTTACTCAGCCTCTCAATAGCATCTGGCACTGTTGCTGCCACCCTGGAATACGCCCTTCATCCCGACGCCTTCTTCTTCCTTGGCTCCAGTGACTCCTCATGCTATCATTTTTTTTTAACTACTGTGGCCTCTTTCCCTTTTTCAACCAACAGAGCTCTTTAGTTCTTGCAACAATGGCGTTCCAAAGCCCTGGGTCTTTCTTCTTTCACTATACCCTCTAGGATAATACATGTCTTCAATTACTGTGAATTCTCTCAGATTAGATGTCTCAGTGAAGCCCCACTGTCTTAGTTAACTTAGGCGACTGTACCAGACACCATAGGCAGGGCTCATTAAACAGCAGTCATTTATTTCTTATAATACCAGGGGCGGGGACACCCAACATCAAGGCACTGTTAGCTGCTACGTGTGGTGAGGGCTGGCTTCCAGGCTTGTAGGTGGCTGCCTTCTTGCTGCATCCTCACACGATGGAGACAGGGAAGATGCAGGCATATCTCTTTTAAGGGCACTGATCTCTCCATAGGGTTCACCCATGGTCTGATTACGTCCCAAATGCTCTATATCCATTTACCAGCACACTGGGGATTGGAGTTTCAACATACAAACCCAGGGTACAGAGACATTTAGTTTGTAGGACCTGTCATATCCTGTTGCCCTCTGAGATCTCCACTAAATGTCTCCTTGCTACTTTAGTTCCACCATCTGTACATAAACTAATGTCACTGCTGGGTCAGTGATTGGAAGAGAGATATAGCTGGAACCATAGGGAAAATATGGAAAACAAGTGGCTAGAGGGACTGTTTAGGAAAAGATGAGGCAGATTTTCCAGAACTAAAACATGATTTTTGAATGCAAATAATGTAGTCCATGGTGACGCAGATGATGGCCGGAGACCTAAATTAGCAGCAGGAAAGATAGTGAGATGGAAATATTGAGGAAAAAGGTAAGAAGACTTGTGATTAGATCACAAGTGTAAATAATAAATGTGTAAATAATAAGAGTACCTGAAAGAGAAAAAGAGCTTTAAAATTTTATTGACTAAATCAACACTTTACTTTTAATGTTTCCTATTTTAATCAAATAATGTTACATTATAATAATTTTATTGAAGTAGGAATAGAAAAATAAATTGGAGTGACAAATTGAAAATCTAGGGATGGACCTTAGACTATATATGAGATTTTGTGTATAGCAAAGGTGACATTTTCAATATAGACAAATAACCAAGCATTATTTAACAAATCCAGCATAACTAGCTTTTTCTGGAACAAAACCAACTTGGAGCTCTATTTTATAACAAAATAAGACCAGATGGAGACAAGATTTAAATACAAATAAACAAAACAAGAAAAGATGTTAGTAGGAAGTATAGGAGATGATATACTCATTCTAAGTTATGGAGAAATCTGGTGACACGTTAGAAAACTCGGGAGCTTTAAAAGAATTAGAGTAATATTTGACTTTATAATATTAAACTCATGTGCACCAAGCTATACTAGATTTTGGAAAAGTATTGCAACACAAATAGATAAAACATTTAATAGCCATAAGGCATGGTCTTATAAGTTGATATCAAAAATAACCAAAGCACATCAAAAAGAATTTCACAGATGAGCAAATTCAAATGACCAGTAAAATAATTGTTAAATCCTCTGGTAATCAAGAAAATAGCAATTACATTAACAACATGATCTAACTTTTTATAGACCGATCTAGCAAGAACTGAAAAAAGGAATAAATACTATAATGGTGGAGTGTTTCTTGGAAAGCTGATGGGATTCAAGTGCTTCAGCCATGGTGGAAGCCATCATGGTATTTATTAAAATTACAGACACACCTACATTTGGAGCTAACCTTCCCATTCTGAAGATATAGTCTCTGCAAAAAAAAGTTCTCACACTCAAGAAGAGCTTTGTAAGGACGTTTATGGTGGGAGGGCAATGGCAATATGAGGACAGGAGAAAAAGGAAGGGCAAGACAAAAATGAAACAATCTACTAAATGGCCATCGTTGGGGAAAATGTAGGATAAATTATAATACCTCCAATCAATGCAAAGAGATAAAGCATTAAACAGATAATTAGATGTACATTATTCAGCCAAATGAATTTCCATGAGGTACTGTTAAGTGGGGAGAAAAAGAGCAAGATTTACAAAATTATCAATTGCAAATCGCTGTTTCCTTATGAATTGACTTTCTTCTCCTATTCAAGGTGTGATAGAAAGATGTGAATATTTTTAAAATTTAACATTTAAAACAGAAAAATACGTATTTCCACTAATTCCCCTCAAGTCTCCCCCTCTCTGCTTCAGACACATTCCTCCCACCCTTCTTGCCATTTTCTGAAGCAGCTCTGGAGTCCTCTTTCTTGAGTGTCTAGCTGCTCTGTGGTAGCTGCCATAATGTCCTGAGTTGTTTAAAGGTGCATACCTTCTTAGTTATTTGACTTTGGCAAAGAGTCAGAAATCTCACTGTGCTAGCTCCAGTGAATGAGGTGGATGAGGATTCACTGTAATATTTTTATTTCTCATAAATTTCCATAAATGTTTGAACAATGATCATCCAAAGGTACAGTGACTGTTTAAATTTTTTAAATGCCTTACAGTAAGAAAACACATTACCATTCATCCTTCCCAGAATCCTCAAAATACTTTCCTCACTCTGATCAGGATTCTCCCATTGTTCTTCACAGTGTGTCTTTCAGTGTAATAAGACACTTATTTATTTAAACAGTCACTGTGTTCTTAGATCACGCCTTGCAAGGTGTAAACTCTGTTTGAGCCTGGACCATTCCATGTTTGACAGTCTGTAGTAGTGCTTGGGGGCACAGTAGGTGCCCCATAAAAATTAGTTAAAGAAAACATGCGCGAACTGGAGAAATAGAATTCTTCCTAGCATCTCTGAGATTGGCTTGGCCTTAGAGCTAATTGTCTATTGGTGGTTTCGATTCCTGCTAATCATCACCAGGAATTTGCTTTGTGCTAAGGAATTTGAGGAATTGCTGAGCTAATTGGGAAAAAAGAATTCCCAGTGTACTGTGATTGTCTGATCTTCCAGAATGATCTCCCTGCTGCCTGGAGACTCTCAGATGCACCCAACCTTAGGCCTCTGTCTGCTGAGGATGGTATTGGACCTCCTAACAACTACTCTGTTTGTCCTGGTGCCCTTGTTTTGGGAAGAGAGGAGAAATTTACCAGATTCCAGGATGTTTTCTATTTTGTTGGGCACAGGCACCCCTTCAAAGGTGCACAAAGAGAAGTTTGGTCCTAAGAAAGAGACCGAGATGTCAGGATGACCTACAAAAAGAAGACTTTCCCTGGGAGAAAGGTTGTGTAGAGAAAACAAGGGGGTGGTATTGTGATTGGGTGGATTATTACTTTCTGTGTCTCTCTGAGACTTTTCTAGTGCTGCCAGGAGACTGATCCTGCAACTTTCAGGCCAAGAACTCAGCTGGGTCTGGCTCAGCATGCACTTAGCTCTTCCCATCCTCTGTCCCCGGCACTCAGGCAACTCTGGGATGACAGAGTGGGGAAGGTGAGGAAGATGGAATGGACTGCACCCTGGCTCTCTGCACAAATCTCCCACTTGTCTCTTTGCAAATCATCTAAAATCTCTTAAGCTCTTACACTTGGAGGGGAAATAATAAATCCAGAAGGACTTTAGGTGCTTGGGTGAGCACTGTGCCTTTCACTTACCTGGAGGAAATGAAATACAGTGTGCAAACATCCCTCTGAACACTCTCCGGACACATTCCGATTGCCTGGCGTGCACTGTGCATTCCATCCCAGACTTGAGAGCTCTTTCATTCAAATGGCTCCTGGGCCAGTCCCACTAGTGGCCCTTGCTACACTGTGATTTTAGGAAATTTTCCTAGCTTGGCCAAGTCCCAACCCCTGGGCTGAGATGGAAGAAGTATTTACCTGCTCAGTGTTGCTGGCCAAAAGCCCTGGGCCTAGAATGTGGCACTTACTAGATGCTCCTGAAGCGGTAACTCCCTAGTTTACTTTCAGCAAAGATTGTGTTTCTTAAATGAACTCATTCATGTACAGCGCCCTTTAAATGAATAGAGAGGTGATTATGCAAAAATGAATTCTCAATGTCTTCATGTTCAGCACAATATGGGCAATAAAAATCAGAAAACAATACAAGGGAATGTGTGCTAAATGGCTGTGGAATGAACGCCACAGTCCGGAACAGAAGATGACAGTCAGGCTAACATGGTCACCACATGTAGGGTTGGAGCACGGGAAGAGGAAGGAAAGGACTGTGAGGCACAGGGCACTGGGTGGACCAAGACTGTGGGTGTTTTGTGGGGAGAGCACCAGCGAGACTAACTCGGCTGAAGCTGGCACGTTCCAGGGAGAAGAGCACAAGGTCTAGACCGCTCCTCAGTGGGCAGCAGGGTGCACACAAAAGCACCGATGTCCCTGATAGCACACAGTGATGACATTTTAAATTTGGCATAGTCTTGTGAGGAGAGAGCAGGGAAGTTTAATTTGGTAATATTTCCATTTAATCGGAGAGAGGGAAGAATAAAACTGGGGATCACTACCAGGAAACGGAGGCACAAGGAGAGATGATGAGGGCTGAGGAGGAGGAGCCGGCAGGGGCAGTTGGGAAGGACAGAGTCACTGCTGCACCACTCCAGCAGGACCATGGGCTGACCCTGCTGGGCTGCTCAAAGCGCTCTGTTTGAAAGACAAAGAGAAGCACGACACTGTGGGTGGATACAGAAGAGAGGAGAAACTTGAGTCATTTTTTGGAAAATGGATGCGCCTTGAGACCATAATCTTAAGTGAAATAAATCAGATACACAAGCTTAAAAGTTGCATGGTTTCTCATGTAAAAAATAAAGAGCAAAATGAAGGATAGACAATAGGAAGTAAGGAGACAGATCCTTCCCAAAGCGGGAGAGGAGAGGGAGGAAGGGGAAGTCCATGCGAACAGGAATGAAGATGTGTTAGGGGTGCGTACCACACCCCACCAGGAAGGTGAACCGCCGCACACACACACTGATGAAAACTGGAGAAAGAAGAGAAATGGGCTTGGACAGGGAGACGATGAGCTCCCTGGAGGGACACTGCCTGCTGCAGAAGACAAGGAAGAGGAGGAAAGCGTTTTCTCTCTCTCTCTGTTCAAGGCTTGTTTGCTAACAGGAAAGGACAGGTTTACAGATTAAGAAGGAAAACACTGTACATCTACTACCTAGCCAAACTGTTTAAAACCTAAGAATAGAGATTGTATTGTTACTTCAGTGTATGCTTTTAAAATAATACATCTTAGTTTTATAGGACATTTCACCTATCATTCTCCATGATCAGGCGGATCATGTAGGTTGACTGCTGTGGCCTTGGAAATGTCACTGCAGTGTCACTGACCTCCTGCCCACACCACCTCTCAACCTGTGTCTGCCCAGAGGCTGAGGCAGACACTTAGCTACAAAACAAAAACACCTGAGAAAGGAGCCCAAAGGTATGTGAGAGGCAGGGGAGTTTAGAGATTATCCAGTTCCGGTCCACACCAGCAGCTTTACCTTTCGTTTTGTGTATTGTTTCGTTTGTCTTTATTTTAAATGGGCCACCATTCTGAATGCCCTTCCCCTGTGAATCTCGATTCAAGGAATCGTGGCTTCTCTTCAGTGTGGTTTCCACTCCCTGTCCGTGGCCTCTGTCTTTGGCTCTGCCAAACTGTAGCTTTTTTTTTTTTTTTTTTTTAAACCCAAATTCCCTGGACTGCAATCGTCTTTCTGCACATGCCTGGTGAACTGCTCAGTTATTACTTTTCCAATATAGGAACAGCCTCAACTCAGAGGGTTACGCCTCATTAAAGAGAAAGGAGGAAAAATAAGATAAAGGGAATAAAACTTTATCCCTTTCAGAGGCATTTTAACAGCCTTTTAAAAGTCTTTGGGCTTTCCCTGACAGTTGTGTGCTGTGCGGCCTTGCCCTTTCTTCTTATATGTTTAGAGAAAGGAAAATACACACTCTGTTTGTGAAAAGCCCCAAAGAGCAAAATGTATTTGCATTCTGTTATCTTGCCTCTTTACTGTCTCCAAGAGGTTGTGGTATAAATAACCCAGTAACTGGGGGACTGGGGGTGGGCTGAGCTTGTTCTAAGTGGCAACAGGTGGAAAGAAAGCATGCTCCGGCAGTTGAACTGAGTATAACCATGGCCTTTACATTTCTAATGAGAATCCCATATGCATATTTGATCATTTTAAATGCAGTAGAATTTTTGACTGGCTCAGAGACAACTTGAGGGAAGTGATAAATTATGTGTCTTATGATTTACAAAAGAAGATATAATTTAGCATTGATTTGATTTGGAGTGAAGAATGGGATGAGGAAAATCCTAAATGTTTTTGAGGTTCATGGTTCTATTACTTAGAAATGCATGCAATGCGAATCTAAACGCTTTACCAAAGTGATTATTTCATTTTTTTTTTTTCAATGTGGGTGAACAGGCTAAATAGCTTTCTTGTTGGATTCTGCCCTCCCCTTTGCCTTGGCTTCTAGGGCTAACTGTAAAATGAAGGCTAAATTCAGAATTAGGATATAAAAGGGAAAAAAATGCAGATAAGTTTCTGGCATTAGTTGCAGTCTAGGGAGTGCTTTGCATTTTGTTCAGAATATTTGGAAATGGACCTAAATTTCAGAGATGCCTACCTCTGGGAACCGAAGCACCAGGCAAAGCAATCTGCCAATCCTTGGAAAAAATGTGAGTAGAGCCAAAAGCATTTTGCCTGTGGTATGGGACAGGGTTTCCTGGTGCTGCCCACCCACCCTGCCGTCTACCGCACACACCATTGCAAATGTTCTTGGGACCCACACAGAATCAAAACTGGGCAGATCCCGCTTGGCAGAGTCTGAAACACATGATGAGGTGTGTTCTGGCTCTTGGAAGCAGAAAAGCCTGGCGATTTCCAGCTGGTCTCAGGCTCGGCGCTGGCTCATTTGTGGAATGGGGTGCACACGGCGCATCCTGTCTGCACTTGGGCGGGCTAGTGCCCGAGGTAAGGACAAAGACAGCAGGTTGAAGTCAGCCTTTGGTTTGCTTGGCATTGGCCCAAATTTGCTAGGGACTTTGGGAAGAACTAACCTGCAGGGCCTCAGTTTCCTGATGCAGAATGTCACTGCTTTCTTGGAAAGAAACCTGGGAAAGAAAGCCTGGCTAAAATGTCACCTCTGTTTCTTCTTTATCTTCTCTTTGTGTTTGCCCTTTGACTCTGCACCTCAGCTTGGCTTGGGGATTTGGTTTTGAGAGAAAGACAAGCAACTGCATTCAACAAAAGGATGGGAAAGGTGCTTTGCCAAGTTTAGAACCTTCTTGAACTTGTGGGCTTTCAAGCCGCCTCCTGCCCTTTGAGATTCCACTTTGTTTATTCTTGGCAAAAGGCAGCTTCCTGTTTTGAAGAAAAACAGCTTGCAACAAGTTTAAGCGCTCTCTTGGACATCAAAACACCCTTCTCCGACAAGGATTTAACATGCAAATGAATCAAAATCACGTGACAACATTTCCTATACCGTGCGTGTGGATTTTAAACTTTAGGGAGGGTGGTGCTAAGTGACTCGTAGTTCCATTATAGAAGATCGAAAGGCTTGAAAACCACTTTCTCGGGAAGTCTCATTAACATGAGTCCAAATCCAACTACCCCAAGTTGAAATACAAGAAATAATTTATTATTAAAATAGCTCATGGAGGTGATTACTCTTCAGTCTCTCGAAATGAGACCTTTGTAACCAGAATAATCTCCATCAAGTAATTGTAATAATGTTTATGAGCAATCATGGGACCAAAAGTCTCAACCGAGCCATGGAAGAAGGAGAGCGATTTGAAGACCAGAGGCCTCTCCACCCTGGCTCACTCCTTTTCATGCTCAGGCTGGTCTTGGGAGGGTTGGTAAGCTGTACCACACTACCAATTGGATGGGTATTTAAAAATTTTTAGTCAATTGGAGACAACAAAACATATGTCAACCCTTAAGTTTCCAATTGTACTTCTAGATCCAGCAGCAGAGAAGCCAGTACCTAGTGAGATGGGCTGTATTTCTCCCAGATATGTAATCTCTCCCATTCCAGAGTAGCTCTGTGTACAGATGGACTGTGCAGGTCCGTGTTAACCCCAGAAGATCTATAGGGCAACCACAGTGCTGGCTGTAGAGATTAATGTAAGTTCTTGACAGATCCAAAGACCTCACTAAGCATATAAAACGAATAAGTTATACTAGATGAAACTCTGAAAAACCCATGAATATAACCATTGAAGTTTAAAGGTCTTTGAATGTAGCTGAGGGAATTCTGTGACAGAAGTGATCTATGAGGCAGTGTGTGACAGAACCCCACAGTTTCACAAAACTCTAGAATTTTGAAAGTTTCAGATGAGAGAGAACTTCTTTTCCTGGAGGTTGCCATGAACTTTGCAGAACCCAGAGCATTAATTTGGAAGGATGTTTTAGACACAAGAATGTGAGGGGAGCTAGGGATGTTCGGGTCGAATAAAACAGACACATGAAAGGCCTGAAGAAGCGAAGCCCAGAGAAGTTAGTGTGAAGGTCTGGAAAGGCCATGAAAGGGTCAGCAGTGTTGCTCCAGCTCTGCTGTGTACCTCTACTAAGCCTGCTAGCCCTGGGGAACGGAAAAGTACAAGTCAGTGAACTTAGGAATTTCAGTGACAAAACTGCTAACGTCATTTCTTAATTGCAGACGTTTTTGAAATGTTTAACACGTTTCTCTCACAGAAGACATTCAGGTGTAATATTCACCTACACCCACCCCCAACAAATAAACTTAGCAAACAGACAGTGCTGCTAGCCAGCTTGGAGCATGAGAGAAATGAAGTCTGTGTCAGAGTGTCCTAAGCACTTACCGCATTGGCAAGGATTTTCGTATCTCTGTAGACAAAGCGAATGCATATCATATAAAGGACAGGGAGAGTTGGGGGACGATGTAACTGGTTGAATGGCTGCTCTTCGGCCTGCTCTCTACAGGTACTACTGACCCAAAGAAGATTCTTTAATATTGTGAAGAAGGGCCCCAATGTTATCTTCCACTAATGGCTTAGACTAATGTATGAACATGTGCAAATAGAATTTGGAGATTATGGGAAGTGATCACAGGATTTTTTTTTTTTTTTGTGGTACTGGGGATGGAACTCTGGTCCTAGTGCTTTCAAGGCAGGCCACCGAACCTCTGAGCTAAATCCCCTGCGATCACAGGATTTTAATGTAACAGTCTTAATGGACCTTGATGAGGGTCTAAAATTATAAGAAGGGTATGTCTGAACTTTAAAAAAATAACTACACATAGAGAGTGGCAGAGAAGTTTGCTGGGAATAAATCAGAAAAAGACTTGAAGGTGTAGAGAAGTCAACAAGCTAAACAGCAGGGAGCAGTGGTTTATAGAAAATGTCAGATGACTGCACACTGTTTCAATAGACATTTGGGATCCAGATTTGGGGGGCCAGGAGGTCTATTTGATCACAAGTACTGACCTTTTACCCAGTGTTTGTGAGGGATGAAGACTCATCAGAGCTAAGTGGGAGCCTCCGGCCGAGGCAGTGAGTCATTTTTAAAAATAATGCAGAGTCCATGGAAGAGAAGGTTCAGAGCACACAGGGAATTGTATTAGAATATTTGGCTTTTTTTTGTTTTGTTTTGTTTTGTTTTTTTGTTGTTGTTGTTTAGAAGAGGAACTACACTCTATGATATAGTATGGTAGAATCGAGGCCAATGATTCCATACAGTCTTTTTAAAAGTAGTGGTTGCATGACAGCTCCATGTCAGGCACCATGCTAAGACAGGCACCATGCTAAGAACAAGAAGAAATGGGATAAAGCAGGTTCCTTCCCGCAGGGAGCTCAGCCTGTGACAGGACGTGCGCATCCTGACTCTGTAACCAGCTTGAGAAGTGGCACCTGCCCAGGCATTGCACTGCAGGCAAAGAGGAAAGAGTTTGTTGGCAGCCATTTGTTTTTGTTTTTTAAGCCAATGTTGTACGTCATAGCTTAATCATTCAAATAGCTCCATGAGATTTGTAATATTTTTTAATGCACACCTCTTTGTAGCTTTATCTCATGGTTTTTTCTTTCCGTGTGGCTGACTCAACAGCTCTTTTAGATGATTATTATATTATTATCTCCAAGTCTCTTCATGGCACAGTAGTGGGGCTATTTCTTAATTTTTCTGTTTTTGGCTTTATTCATTGTGCTCCCCTGATGGAAGATGAGAATTTATCTCTATTTCCCAGTGCCATACATGTATACCTCCCCATCCTCCCAATAAAACTGTCATATTTTTGTTAAAGCCATTGTTCTGTTATCACGGCTGGAGACATGTAAAATACAAATAGTTTTCCCTTCTTGGACAACTGTTTATTTTCTTCATAATTAATACATTTCTCACATTAAGATTTCCTTCATGTTACATATACTTATCACAGATCCAGCCCCAAGCATTTCATCAATTGTCTCAATCTTTTCTTAAAACATCCAGGGGCATCCGATTCGATTCTATCTTCTAAAACATCGCCCAAGGGCTTCCCAGCTGCTCCAATAAAGTGTTTCCAGGGCCTGGCTCTGTCATGGGGTGTCTGCCCAGGCTTCAGGAAGGTTTCTTTGTCTTTCTCCTCTCCTGGGTCTTCTTTGTAAGGATCTCTTACCTTCTTTTGGTTGACAGTTTCTTTTTCAGCCAAGCATCTGTTTGAGGAGTTTTCTGCAAGAGAGGAATTAAGAGGACTTTTTGGAGGAGTTGTAGATCTGCCGATGTTTTGACTTCACTGTGGCTGATGGCTTATCCAGGTCTAGACATCTACACTGAAACCTAGTATTCTGTTAGCATTTGAAGGCAGTGCTTTGCTGCCTTCTGCCTTCCCGGCTTCTGGAAGTCTTTCTGATTCTTGAGATTTTATATATGATCACCTTGCTTTTTCATCTTTTGAAATTTTTAGGATCTTCTTGTTGAAATTTTACCATAATTTGACTTCATATTCATCTATTTTTGTTTAATTTGCAGGGCATTTAATAGGCTGTCTTAGTCTTCTTCTTTCTTGGGAGATTTTGTTTTTGCTCTCCATCTCTCATTTCTTTAATTTTTCTTGAACTCTTATGTGTGTGGGGTGTGTGTTTCTGACCATATTCATCTTTCTCTTCTATCTATAACACCTTCCTTTCTCTCTCTTCAAAAGCAATCTCTACTTCTTGTCATGTATGTGGGCCAGGGAAGGGGCTTCTTTTCTGTTCTGTATTCCATTTTGGAAGCATTCTTCAAAGGACCAGTAATTTTTATATTTAGAAGCAAAGCACTCCTAAGATGGCTTGATTTTTGAGGACACAGATGAGGACTGTTAATTGTCAGATTCACTAGTGAGTGACTGGACCGGGCAGCTTCACAGAGAATATCCGCTGTTGATACCTTTATATCTTCTTGTTTTGTTTTGGCAAAGAAATATTTCCCATGGAAGATTTTTCCAGCATCCTGCCTGACAGCCAGTGCTCTGGGAGCCAAGTGGATACAAAGAGCTGGGAGTGGTGCTTCAGGGCACATAAGATTACTCTTTCTCAGAAGGATTTCTACACCATCGACTGTGCCTGCTGTAAAACACTGTGCTCTAAGCACAGCAAGCTAGGAAAGAACCAGCTGGCATCATGAGAGGGAACAGGCCAACTCTACACTCCTCATCATGTAAGGACCAAATTTTCAGGTCCAGGTGGGCTCCCTCTGTGCCCTCTGCCCAGAACAGAGCTGCAAAATTCCATTCTGTATGACAGTCTTCACCCTGTGTTTCTGTTCCTCTTTTTGGATTTTTGCAGATCTCTGTAATTTTTAGCAGCTCTCTGTCCTAGGCTACCTCCACCCTGTGTTTCTGTTCCTCCTTTTATGAACTAAAGATGAATCTTTCCTGCTTAGGATAATCGATGTTTTTTAAAAAGAGGAACTGATTTTGTTAACCTAGGTATTAGTCAGTTTAGGATAATCAATGTTCTTTAGAAAGAGGAACTGATTCTGTGAACGTAGGTATTAGTAATTTCCAGTATCCAAGAGTAAGTAAAAGATAAAAATAGCACCTATAAAAAGGGAGGGCCTCCCCAACTCTATATAATCCTGCTTCAAGGATGGGTCTGGGCTCTCGGTCCGAAGCCGCTGTGACTGTGACACCCGAGGGTCCAGGCTCGAGCTTGCAATAAACTCCTCTTGTGTTTGTATCGGATCTGACTCCTTGGTCGTCTTTGGGGACTTCGCAGTAAGTCATATTTTTCAGTAAAAACATTGGTGAGCAAACACAAGAATCACAAGAGACCCATGACACTGCATGGAGAACTGAGGAAGCATTGAGAGGCCAGCACGTGGGATGTCTGGGTCCCCGGGGGCAATGTGCAAGATGGGAAACCAAGGAGGAGAGCAGGAGAGAGAAAGATGGCTCCGTAGTTTGTAGATTGGGAAAGTGGCTGCACAACAGTCAGTGAAACCATAGTAGGAGTCACACACATCCCACAGTGGTCTTGGTGGCCTCAGCTGGGTTGAAGCCTTCCCTGTGACAGCTGTGTCTTAGGCAGACAGTGGTAGACAAGGGTCCAAATGCCTTGGTTTCTGAAAAGGACCAGTAGATCTCCAGCTTCTTATAAGCTGCTTGATCCTGGTTGAGGTGGGAGAAGCACACAAATGAGGAGCAGAGAGGAGAGAGAAATAGAAAGAGGTAGAGAAAGAAGAGGTGCAGAGTGAAAGTCCTTGCGGTGATGACATCATTGCTGTGTTTTAAAAGTGAGCTTTAAATCTGTAAGAGTCATTTCGGTTCTGTCTCAACAGGGAGAAATGAGCTGAGCTCTCGGGGTCGTTGACTAACTGGTCTACCAGATGGGCCTGGGACTGGCGACTGGAGCAGAGTTTTCCGGCTCAGGGTTTAAGGTGCAGCAATGCATTATTAAACCTGTTCGTAACACAATGTGTAAGATGACATCATGTCCCTGGGTGTGTGCGAACTCACCAAAAACGTATGCCCTGCTGTGTAGGGAAAGTGGAACTCCAGGATGGAGAATGTTAGGCAGAAATTTAGTACCTTATAAATAACTGCCTACCTCTTCTTTTCCCTAGCCTCTCACTTCTACTGTTCCTTAAAGAGGAAGAAAAATACCTCGTGTGATTCAACTTCAAATAGACCTGACGTTTTTCCTCAACAGCTGAAAAACAAGCATCTGAAATGAATGAAATGTGAATATAGCCTCAGGAGACTGTTTCAGTCTGGTATCTCAGTCACAGTCTACCAGGAAATGACAGTCTTGACTAGTTAGAATGGCGGAATTTTAAGGCAGGGAATTGGTTATTCTGGCGATTGTGACCTAAGCAGCCTAATGGGGCAGCGAAGAGCCTAGAAATGGAAAAAGGCAGGAAGATCCTGCCACCCCTGAGCTGGACTGAGGAAGCAAATGGAGTTGAGGCAGGAGAAAGCAATGCAGTCACTAGAGGAGAGAGAAGGGCCTCTGTTCTCCACTTCCTGTCTTCCACTCTTCCACTTCCTGCCAGCCCTTCCTTTTTATGGGCTGACTCCAGGTGGAGACCAGTAGACGTGGAAACCAGAGAAACCCAACACTGCAAAACAGAGGAGAAGAGAGCAGTGGATAGATCTGGGGGCACTAGTCCAGAACCAGAACATCTAGAAGCGCAAATGCTGTCTTAAAAGGAGGATCAGTGTCTGCAAAATCCTTATCCACTATGCACGTGGAAATGGTCAGTCAACAGGTCCAGAATGAGGTGTGGAATAGCCTGGAGCTAACTTAAAGCTGAACATTACAGAGGATGGTAATATCTACCAGTTTCAGGGCCAGAACTTTTCACTTGAGTCTAGCAATGGGCTTAGTTTGTATGATTCATTGTGTTTTAGTTGAGATGAAACATAGACAGCACTAATGGAAAATATATTGGCAGGAAAAAGCTAAAATTTTGTCTATGTTGTCTTTGCTGTTGATGTTTTCAATGCTAATAATACTCATGCATTGGTTCATAACTCAGTAACTAACTGCTAGGTGTTCATACTGTTCTCAAGGGTCAATCCTGTTCCCAGCCATTCCTACTACAACATTGAAGTAATTTCTTTAAAAGTTATATTTGACAGTTGACTGTTGAAGCAATGTTCTATTATTAACTAACATGTAATTAGTTCATTAAAAAAATACCTCAGCTGAATAGCGTGTAACTCAATACAATCTACCAAAGTGGAGAAATCCACAGTTTCTCACAAATGGGAGCAAAATTACAGTGTAGAGAAACTGGAAATGAGGAGATGCCAGCTGGCAGGACATGAAGTGTTTCAAATTACTGTGTGTTTATGATCTCTGTGTTCTTGAAAAAAAAATCAATTAGATTATGCTATTTGAGAATCTTGGAATGCGTGGCTCTGTGCCAGCCTTATCAGAACTCTACATCTGAAGTTTAATTAAGCTGTTTTAAATTTCACCAGTATTTTAGAGTTTTAAAAAAGCAATAAATGCAGAAACTAATAAATAACAGTGGAAGAATGTTGAGATTGTCTCGGAGGGCAGCATTCTGTGTACAGTTATGCACTGTTCCTACCGTGTACACTATTAGACTTGCTTTACTGGACATGAACATGACACGAAACAGTATTCTTTGTTCAAGAGTATTCAGAAAATACATGGATGCAATATGGGAACTGTAATTGTGGAAACCTCACAAATTTGTTTGTGGCAATTCAAGTCATTCTCTAAGAGCTTGTCTGCATGTCAGGCCAGGACCTATGGAGAAAGACAAGGAGACTTCTTCCATATTCAGCTTGATGAGAGAATTTTCTTGCCTGATCTTATAGATTGCTGCTGTCTACACCAGAAAAATATCCCATCACAATATCAGTATGCTGAAGGTTTTTTTTATAATTGTCAAATTTTAAATAGTCCTCCACTGTGCTAAAATACACCTTCCACAAAATTTGTCATTTTGGCCATTTTTAAGTGTCTCACCTGGTGACAATAAGTCCATTAATGTTGCTGAGGGACCATCTCCAGCATTTGTCTTGAAGTTCTTTTGTTCCCTGCTTTCTAAACATTTAAAAGCCTTTTAAAAATTTCCCCAGGAAAATTCATTTGGTCAAAGCTTAAAAATACATGGACCATTACATTGGTAAGTACAGATTCAGGGGCCACCCTGATCCCAAATCACAGCCTGGAACTGAAGGTACAAGAGGCTGGAGGCTGAGATCAGGTAAACAGGTTGTGTCTGAATGAAACAACTGTTCAACCAGACTTACAGAGAAGAAATGCTGATCTCTTTTGAGAAAATAAAGCTGGCAGGGCAGAAACTGATAATACCACTTTGACAAACCCGTTTCACTTATTCATTCTTCATGATACCTAGGGAGTACTATCTCGTGTGGGACACTGTCCTCTTCAGTGGGAGATTTGAGCTCAAACAAGCTGACTGAGTCTCCTCGCTTGGCCCCTCCATCCCATGGGAGAGGCAGTCAACACAGAGGTAGATATGCAAAGGGGGGTATGGTTGCTGTAAGCCACAGTGGCTGTGAGAAATAAAGATAAGAGAAGTAAAGGCAATCTTGCTCCCTTTCCCCTGTTTCTTCCCCTTTGTAATATTCCAGAGACAAATGTAAGACACCTACTTCAAATGGGAACCCCATTTTCCAAACAAGCCATTGGGTCCCTTTTTGCTATGGCCTCACCCTGGCACACAAGGGGACAGGCTTTGAAGGCCAAGCAGGTCTTCACGTAAAGGCCTTGAGTCTGTGCCCTCCTCTCTCTGTGTCTAAGGTTTGTCTCATCATCTTGGTTCCTTTTCTTCTTCACCTCATCTCACTAACCAGGCAGACCCATGATACTGTTGGCAGAAGTGCCCCTATTGCAATATCCCAACATCTGTTGCTGCAATGCAATACCCAAGGCAAGGCGATCTATAATGAAAGTAGTCTTAGCTCACAGATCAGGAGATTTGAGATTATGGCCCTGACATCTGCCCAGCTCTGGTGAATGTCCTTTATTTTGCTTTACATGGTAGATGGCATCTTGGTAGGGGGCATGGAAAACTGAGAGATCAAACGGTGAGACAGACTACTGCTGAGATCAAGGAGGTGCCAGGCTTTTTCTTTTATAGCAATGTACTGTCTCAAAAGCCACAGGGGCCCACGAGAACTTCTTCAGTCTCTTCGGAAGGCAACATTCCCAGTGAACCGATTGCCATTCCCTAGACTCTACCCTTGGGCTCCATCATCGTATTGAGGACCAAGGGTCCAACACGTAGCCCCTTGAGGGATACCTTCAAATCCTATCCAATCTGCAGCACCTTCCAGTGAATAGGAATGGGAAGCCCCCATGCTCATGGAGCCCCGTGCCGGCTGCTGCAGGAGCCATTGAAGCAGAAGGCACAGAGTCCCCCTGGTGTTCACAGGTGTTCCCAGGAGTAGTTGCTGAAGGTGGCAACCAGCACTGCCTGTCACATGAACTGCAGGTAACACAGGCTTGAGAACTCCAGAAGATACCAAGACAACTGTGAAGTCAATCGGAGGGGGCACAGACAAGGGACCAGAGAGACAGCTTTTGTTAGATGAGCAGGGCGGAATTTGGCAGGCGCTAGAAGGAAGGCTCTCATAGAGCAGAGGTGGGCAACATGTCCACAGCTTGAGGAGGAAGACCAACAGAGGTTAGATGGCTGACTCAGTCTCCATATGGAGTGTGTGCTTGTGTCTGTGTAAGGGTCTGGTGGGAAACTAAAATTCGGTATAACAAATGTTTGACTGTCCATCAACCTGCTGAGAGGAAAGGAGATCCACCGGCCGGAGCATACACTCACGGTTAGGCGGAAGAAGCACAAGAGAGCTATTTTGGAGCATGGTGACTACAGTTAATGGTGATATGCTCTGCACTTGAAATACATAAAGTTGAGTAGATGCCAAGTGTCCTCACTACAAAAACAAGTATGCGAAATAATTCATCTTTATAAAGCTAGATTTGACCCACTCCACAATGTGTATATACTTTAAAGCATCACGCTGTACACAACAAATGCATAACATTTCATGTGGAAATCAAGTATTTGACATAGTTAATGGTGATATGCTCTGCACTTGAAATACATAAAGTTGAGTAGATGCCAAGTGTCCTCACTACAAAAATAAGTAGGCGAAATAATTCATTTTTATAAAGCTAGATTTGACCCACTCCACAATGTGTATACACTTTAAAGCATCATGCTGTACACAACAAATGCATAACATTTCATGTGGAAATCAAAAGTATTTGACAGTCTATTTTATTTTACTGGAGTGTTTAGGGTGGAAACCAGAGCCTCACACATGCTAGATAAGTGCAGCTGCCAAATTCACTCTTATCCTAACAAAAAAGTCAACTCTGAAGATATGAATCACATCTACAAAATACTTTCACAGCAACACTGAGGTGAGTGGGGGGCTAACAACTGGGTTGCGGGTTCCAGCTTCCTGGTCGTCACACATGACCAGCCCACGTCTACCCAGTAACAAGCTGATTGGCTTAGGGTAGACTTGAAGACTCTACTCTTCATTGTCTGCTTTCAAATTGAATCATGCAGATAACTTCAAGCTTGTCCTTCCCATCGGACAGGCCAGAGGCAGGTTCAATAGATAAAATACCAATGAGGATGTGACCAATGAGACTAGACCCAGTCTGGTCTTTGATCTCCTTGTCTCCTGCAGCCAGATGTCCAAGTGCCCTTCCCTCAAGCTCATCCTCTAGGATCTCACATGCTAAGCTGTTGCCTTTCTAATCATCAGCTCTTTTTCATAAGAACAGCGATGCTGTGGTCTGTAACTTGATGATCAGCGACCCTTTAAGAAGAAATTAGTGCCTGTGTAACTTTGTGTGGGTTGTGGGTAAATTCTAGGCATGAAAAACAACTGTTATGTGGTCCACCCTGCCAGACCCAATGAACCCTTCTTGATTAATATTTTACAGATAATGAATGCCAAACATGTTTTGAGTTTATACAATTTGGTAACAGCCCTCCCACTAAAGTTGTGCTATTGCAAACTTTATCTTGGAGAGCACATGATAGGTAGTGAAGTTGCTGTGTATATAAGGAAGCCGCTATTGGCCAAATTATGTGCTCTTGGACAGGAACATTTCCTGTGTATTTAAAAAAAAAATGGCTCGATTTGACTGATATGGTAAGAAAGTTCTCATCTCCTCCAGGAGAAGAATGGAGGCAAGTAGAGCTTTGCAACAATTCGTGGTGTTAAACCTCAGGAGACATCCTGGTCAATAACTAACTGCATGCCTGTGGCACATGGAAGGGAGTGTCCCAGGGTCTGAAGCCACAGGCATCTTTCTGCTGGATAAAAGGAAGCAGCTTCATAGACCCAGACAGAAGAGGGGCATGGTGGTTTTCAAGTTATAGCCAATAAGCTGCAAGGGCATGGTACAAGTTTGTGCATTGGGCACCGCTTTTCCCATCCCCTTTCAGAGCCCCTGGCTGCAGCAGCAAGAGGTTGTCTTCTGTCCCAAGAGTGTCACCATTGCAGCATCCATGCTTGCTTGGCCCTATTCCTGCCATCTAGCCCCACATGTTAGGCGGCACTTAGGGAAGAGCTACAATCCCTCTGGCTTTGGTAACCAGCCAAGCCAGGGTGTGATATTTTTTCCTGTTTAATTAAAAAATAAGGGTTTGCCCATTTGCTCTGGCCAGCTATCTGAAAGTTCAAAAGGTAAAGCACATTTCCCTCAGCAAATAACCCCTGGAATGTATTTTGAGGTTGAGTTTTCATCAGCAGTACTCTGCTCTGAGCCAGTTATTCCACTGCAGAGGAAGGTGTAATGGGTGTCCTTTCCTGAAAGGAAAACAAAACAAAACAAGAGAAGAGAAGAGAAGAACAACTTTATATTTATTGACTGACACCTTGGGAGGGGCTTTGGGAATCTGGGGTCACGCTACACACTGGTGTAAGCTAGTTCAGGCTTAGCGGAGGTACTTGTCATACAAGCCCAGTTGGCTCAGGAAAAGGTCACAGTTCCACTTAAAGCAAAAAATAAAGTGAGTCCACGCTCACCCTGTGGCCTTCTGAAAGCCATATTCAGCAGGCAGTGCTGTCCACTAGAGACCAGGACTCTTATTCATGGGACTTTGCAGACAAACCCTACAGTGTCCCAGTTTATGCTGATCCCATGGTAGAGAGGACTGAGTTGCTGTACTTCATGGAGGAAAGGACGCTTGAATTGAGGTCTGGAATCCTGAATGGATTTTGATAGAGAAGGGGTGTGAACTTAGTGTCTGCTGCCTGGCTGGCTTCATGTTCCAAAATTCTGGTGTTATTTATCAAGAAAATTAACTTGGATTACCGTCTTCCTTACTGTGTGTTACCCTTTAGATCTAAAATGTCCCCCAAAGTCTGATGTGTCTGGAGGTAACTGGGTCATGGGGGACCGTGCTCAAGAGTGGATTCATCTGTTGATGAATTCAGTAGGAAAATAGGCTTTTCAGAGGGGCCCTGTTTAGAGATGGGTCTCTGCGAGTGTGACCTGGAAGGACATACTCTTGTCCCTGGCTCCTCCTTCCTCCTTCTGCTTTCCGGCTGCCATGGATTCAACATCTTTCTTCTACAGCCCTGTTTCTGCCTTGGAGCCACCTAACCGTGGACTGAGTCTCCAAACCCGCAGCCAAATTGGACCTCCGCTGCTGTAAGCTGTGAGTGTTGATATTTTCTCCCAGTAATGGGAAAATGACTAATACATTATGCTGAGTCTGACACCCAACTTAGTACACTTCCAGGGGCCTTAGGGTCTGTGCTTCTCCTATTCACTGTCGCTTTCACTAAGTTCTCAGTGCTCCTCTTTGTGCCTTGTCATGTTAATCAATTATTATTTTCCTCCCAGCCCTGCATCACTTTTGTCTTCTGTTTCTCAAAGCACCCTGGCTGTGTAGTGCACTCAATGTGCAAATCTTAAAACAACCAAGGGGACCTGAAGCACAACACAGAATGGGCAACATCGTAAGTTTCATGTCAGATCTCTCTTGCCCAATTTCCAAGGAGACTGGAGAATTCATCCCCCACCCAGGCAAACATGACTTCAGCCTCATCCTTCACTACACAGAAAGGTAAGAAGACCTGGACGTACTTACCTGGAGCTGCTGACACGTCCTCCCTCTGCCTTCAGCAACTTCTTTTATCCCCAACGTTCCTCTTTCCTTCTCAACAACCAACTCCTAGATTATCATTCCAAAGCAAGGCGATGCTTCCTGTTTTAAAGCTTTGCTTCCAGACCAGACTCCATGGCCTCAGCATTTAACACTGTTAAGCTCCTTTTCTTCACCAAAGCAACTGCTCTCTGCTTCCAAGATGGCCAAGTGATTTTGCTGTGTGTGTGCATGTGGGAGTCTACTCTGTGCAGGAGGAGCGAGGTCACTTTTCCTCTCTTTTCCTCGAGGGCTTGAGCACAGAGAGGAAAGGGAAGATTGCTTCCTGAGGAGGGAACACTGTCAAAGCATAGGATAACTTTAGGAGTAAAAAGAAGTTCTGAACTGCCTGACTCAGAGGATATGGGAAGACAGATGGGGCATAAGAAGGGTTCTTCCCACTGGCAAGTAGCAGAAACCAAGTGCAAACGGAAAACAGTAATAGGGTAATTCTGTGAGGTATCTCAGAGTTACTTCTAGTTCCAGGTTTAGGTAACCCCAGGGCTTCAAAACATTCCTCAAGGGTTTTTGTCTGTCTCCAAATCATGGGGTTTCTGTCTCCACAAATAAGGTCTCTCTACAGGGACCCCAGCATGGCTAAGCCATATGTTACCATAAAATGTTCAAGTGGATGTTATCAGCAGTTCACCAAGCTGAAATAAAGGCAAAACTCCAGAGCCAGATTATCCCATGCAGAATTTGGAAAGTAAAAGAGAGAGAGGTCAGTTAGTTCGCCTAATGGAATGAAGATTTTTAAAATGGTGGTCCTCAGGAGGAGGTTGCCACAGTGGAGAGGGTAAGGATTTTCTAAAGACCCTTGCAATAGCTCCTCTCCTCAGTCCCCTCTGTGTCATGAGCTCCTGGTGTGATTCGTCACCCACTCACCTCAAGCCTGGGGAGGATTCATCTCTGTGAGTCTGAATTCGTAGAGGCAGATGACAGATGTCGGAGTCACTGCTGAGCCAGCTAATGGAGACAGAGGGGC
>NW_022900923.1:3578693-3665469 GCF_012274545.1 Fukomys damarensis | reverse complement strand
GTCACCATTGCAGCATCCATGCTTGCTTGGCCCTATTCCTGCCATCTAGCCCCACATGTTAGGCGGCACTTAGGGAAGAGCCACAATCCCTCTGGCTTTGGTAACCAGCCAAGCCAGGGTGTGATATTTTTTCCTGTTTAATTAAAAAATAAGGGTTTGCCCATTTGCTCTGGCCAGCTATCTGAAAGTTCAAAAGGTAAAGCACATTTCCCTCAGCAAATAACCCCTGGAATGTATTTGGAGGTTGAGTTTTCATCAGCAGTTGACTGCTCTGAGCCAGTTATTCCACTGCAGAGGAAGGTGTAATGGGTGTCCTTTCCTGAAAGGAAAACAAAACAAAACAAGAGAAGAGAAGAGAAGAACAACTTTATATTTATTGACTGACACCTTGGGAGGGGCTTTGGGAATCTGGGGTCACGCTACACACTGGTGTAAGCTAGTTCAGGCTTAGCGGAGGTACTTGTCATACAAGCCCAGTTGGCTCAGGAAAAGGTCACAGTTCCACTTAAAGCAAAAAATAAAGTGAGTCCACGCTCACCCTGTGGCCTTCTGAAAGCCATATTCAGCAGGCAGTGCTGTCCACTAGAGACCAGGACTCTTATTCATGGGACTTTGCAGACAAACCCTACAGTGTCCCAGTTTATGCTGATCCCATGGTAGAGAGGACTGAGTTGCTGTACTTCATGGAGGAAAGGACGCTTGAATTGAGGTCTGGAATCCTGAATGGATTTTGATAGAGAAGGGGTGTGAACTTAGTGTCTGCTGCCTGGCTGGCTTCATGTTCCAAAATTCTGGTGTTATTTATCAAGAAAATTAACTTGGATTACCGTCTTCCTTACTGTGTGTTACCCTTTAGATCTAAAATGTCCCCCAAAGTCTGATGTGTCTGGAGGTAACTGGGTCATGGGGGACCGTGCTCAAGAGTGGATTCATCTGTTGATGAATTCAGTAGGAAAATAGGCTTTTCAGAGGGGCCCTGTTTAGAGATGGGTCTCTGCGAGTGTGACCTGGAAGGACATACTCTTGTCCCTGGCTCCTCCTTCCTCCTTCTGCTTTCCGGCTGCCATGGATTCAACATCTTTCTTCTACAGCCCTGTTTCTGCCTTGGAGCCACCTAACCGTGGACTGAGTCTCCAAACCCGCAGCCAAATTGGACCTCCGCTGCTGTAAGCTGTGAGTGTTGATATTTTCTCCCAGTAATGGGAAAATGACTAATACATTATGCTGAGTCTGACACCCAACTTAGTACACTTCCAGGGGCCTTAGGGTCTGTGCTTCTCCTATTCACTGTCGCTTTCACTAAGTTCTCAGTGCTCCTCTTTGTGCCTTGTCATGTTAATCAATTATTATTTTCCTCCCAGCCCTGCATCACTTTTGTCTTCTGTTTCTCAAAGCACCCTGGCTGTGTAGTGCACTCAATGTGCAAATCTTAAAACAACCAAGGGGACCTGAAGCACAACACAGAATGGGCAACATCGTAAGTTTCATGTCAGATCTCTCTTGCCCAATTTCCAAGGAGACTGGAGAATTCATCCCCCACCCAGGCAAACATGACTTCAGCCTCATCCTTCACTACACAGAAAGGTAAGAAGACCTGGACGTACTTACCTGGAGCTGCTGACACGTCCTCCCTCTGCCTTCAGCAACTTCTTTTATCCCCAACGTTCCTCTTTCCTTCTCAACAACCAACTCCTAGATTATCATTCCAAAGCAAGGCGATGCTTCCTGTTTTAAAGCTTTGCTTCCAGACCAGACTCCATGGCCTCAGCATTTAACACTGTTAAGCTCCTTTTCTTCACCAAAGCAACTGCTCTCTGCTTCCAAGATGGCCAAGTGATTTTGCTGTGTGTGTGCATGTGGGAGTCTACTCTGTGCAGGAGGAGCGAGGTCACTTTTCCTCTCTTTTCCTCGAGGGCTTGAGCACAGAGAGGAAAGGGAAGATTGCTTCCTGAGGAGGGAACACTGTCAAAGCATAGGATAACTTTAGGAGTAAAAAGAAGTTCTGAACTGCCTGACTCAGAGGATATGGGAAGACAGATGGGGCATAAGAAGGGTTCTTCCCACTGGCAAGTAGCAGAAACCAAGTGCAAACGGAAAACAGTAATAGGGTAATTCTGTGAGGTATCTCAGAGTTACTTCTAGTTCCAGGTTTAGGTAACCCCAGGGCTTCAAAACATTCCTCAAGGGTTTTTGTCTGTCTCCAAATCATGGGGTTTCTGTCTCCACAAATAAGGTCTCTCTACAGGGACCCCAGCATGGCTAAGCCATATGTTACCATAAAATGTTCAAGTGGATGTTATCAGCAGTTCACCAAGCTGAAATAAAGGCAAAACTCCAGAGCCAGATTATCCCATGCAGAATTTGGAAAGTAAAAGAGAGAGAGGTCAGTTAGTTCGCCTAATGGAATGAAGATTTTTAAAATGGTGGTCCTCAGGAGGAGGTTGCCACAGTGGAGAGGGTAAGGATTTTCTAAAGACCCTTGCAATAGCTCCTCTCCTCAGTCCCCTCTGTGTCATGAGCTCCTGGTGTGATTCGTCACCCACTCACCTCAAGCCTGGGGAGGATTCATCTCTGTGAGTCTGAATTCGTAGAGGCAGATGACAGATGTCGGAGTCACTGCTGAGCCAGCTAATCACCAGGGCATGGAGACAGAGGGGCTCCCGGCAGGGGACCCTCCCTGTCTGCTGGGACTAGAGATGTGGCAGTTCATTGTGGAGCACAGGAGGTCAGTGACATAAAAGCCAACATGGGCTCCGCCTGGGTTCTGCCCACGAAGACCACTGAGAGGGGTGTGGGAAGCTCCAACCTAAGAAACCAGACAGGAAGGAACTTCTTGGGCGATGCAGAAGGTCTCAAAAGACACCCCCAAATTGGTCAGGGCAACTACAGGAAATAGCTCTGCAGTGAAGATTATCCGAAGGAACTATGAAGCATCCACAAGAGACAGAGATAGTTTTTAAGCATCTACAGCCACCATCCGAAGACTGCTTAGTTCAGGGCCATTTAAGTCTGGATTTTCCTGAGTGTTTTGCTTTGTTTTTTTCTCCATTTACATCCTCCTCCAAGTAACAGCCTTGGAGGTGGACAGTTAGAAGTATACCGCAGACAGGGCAGGGCGACGGGAGGATATCGTACATTTAATCAAGTTTCCGTTAATGTCTTAGACTCAACATTGTCATGTGTTTTTCCACTGCAGAGGAAGGTGGAATGGGTGTCCTTTCCTGAAAGGAAAACAAAACAAAACAAGAGAAGAGAAGAGAAGAACAACTTTATATTTATCGACTGACACCTTGGGAGGGGCTTTGGGAATCTGGGGTCATGCTACACACTGGTGTAAGCTAGTTCAGGCTTAGCGGAGGTACTTGTCATACAAGCCTAGTTGGCTCAGGAAAAGGTCACAGTTCCACTTAAAGCAAAAAATAAAGTGAATCCACGCTCACCCTGTGGCCTTCTGAAAGCCATATTCAGCAGGCAGTGCTGTCCACTAGAGACCAGGACTCTTATTCATGGGACTTTGCAGACAAACCCTACAGTGTCCCAGTTTATGCTGATCCCATGGTAGAGAGGACTGAGTTGCTGTACTTCATGGAGGAAAGGACGCTTGAATTGAGGTCTGGAATCCTGAATGGATTTTGATAGAGAAGGGGTGTGAACTTAGTGTCTGCTGCCTGGCTGGCTTCATGTTCCAAAATTCTGGTGTTATTTATCAAGAAAATTAACTTGGATTACCGTCTTCCTTACTGTGTGTTACCCTTTAGATCTAAAATGTCCCCCAAAGTCTGATGTGTCTGGAGGTAACTGGGTCATGGGGGACCGTGCTCAAGAGTGGATTCATCTGTTGATGAATTCAGTAGGAAAATAGGCTTTTCAGAGGGGCCCTGTTTAGAGATGGGTCTCTGCGAGTGTGACCTGGAAGGACATACTCTTGTCCCTGGCTCCTCCTTCCTCCTTCTGCTTTCCGGCTGCCATGGATTCAACATCTTTCTTCTACAGCCCTGTTTCTGCCTTGGAGCCACCTAACCATGGACTGAGTCTCCAAACCCACAGCCAAATTGGACCTCCGCTGCTGTAAGCTGTGAGTGTTGATATTTTCTCCCAGTAATGGGAAAATGACTAATACATTATGCTGAGTCTGACACCCAACTTAGTACACTTCCAGGGGCCTTAGGGTCTGTGCTTCTCCTATTCACTGTCGCTTTCACTAAGTTCTCAGTGCTCCTCTTTGTGCCTTGTCATGTTAATCAATTATTATTTTCCTCCCAGCCCTGCATCACTTTTGTCTTCTGTTTCTCAAAGCACCCTGGCTGTGTAGTGCACTCAATGTGCAAATCTTAAAACAACCAAGGGGACCTGAAGCACAACACAGAATGGGCAACATCGTAAGTTTCATGTCAGATCTCTCTTGCCCAATTTCCAAGGAGACTGGAGAATTCATCCCCCACCCAGGCAAACATGACTTCAGCCTCATCCTTCACTACACAGAAAGGTAAGAAGACCTGGACGTACTTACCTGGAGCTGCTGACACGTCCTCCCTCTGCCTTCAGCAACTTCTTTTATCCCCAACGTTCCTCTTTCCTTCTCAACAACCAACTCCTAGATTATCATTCCAAAGCAAGGCGATGCTTCCTGTTTTAAAGCTTTGCTTCCAGACCAGACTCCATGGCCTCAGCATTTAACACTGTTAAGCTCCTTTTCTTCACCAAAGCAACTGCTCTCTGCTTCCAAGATGGCCAAGTGATTTTGCTGTGTGTGTGCATGTGGGAGTCTACTCTGTGCAGGAGGAGCGAGGTCACTTTTCCTCTCTTTTCCTCGAGGGCTTGAGCACAGAGAGGAAAGGGAAGATTGCTTCCTGAGGAGGGAACACTGTCAAAGCATAGGATAACTTTAGGAGTAAAAAGAAGTTCTGAACTGCCTGACTCAGAGGATATGGGAAGACAGATGGGGCATAAGAAGGGTTCTTCCCACTGGCAAGTAGCAGAAACCAAGTGCAAACGGAAAACAGTAATAGGGTAATTCTGTGAGGTATCTCAGAGTTACTTCTAGTTCCAGGTTTAGGTAACCCCAGGGCTTCAAAACATTCCTCAAGGGTTTTTGTCTGTCTCCAAATCATGGGGTTTCTGTCTCCACAAATAAGGTCTCTCTACAGGGACCCCAGCATGGCTAAGCCATATGTTACCATAAAATGTTCAAGTGGATGTTATCAGCAGTTCACCAAGCTGAAATAAAGGCAAAACTCCAGAGCCAGATTATCCCATGCAGAATTTGGAAAGTAAAAGAGAGAGAGGTCAGTTAGTTCGCCTAATGGAATGAAGATTTTTAAAATGGTGGCCCTCAGGAGGAGGTTGCCACAGTGGAGAGGGTAAGGATTTTCTAAAGACCCTTGCAATAGCTCCTCTCCTCAGTCCCCTCTGTGTCATGAGCTCCTGGTGTGATTCGTCACCCACTCACCTCAAGCCTGGGGAGGATTCATCTCTGTGAGTCTGAATTCGTAGAGGCAGATGACAGATGTCGGAGTCACTGCTGAGCCAGCTAATGGAGACAGAGGGGCTCCCGGCAGGGGACCCTCCCTGTCTGCTGGGACTAGAGATGTGGCAGTTCATTGTGGAGCACAGGAGGTCAGTGACATAAAAGCCAACATGGGCTCCGCCTGGGTTCTGCCCACGAAGACCACTGAGAGGGGTGTGGGAAGCTCCAACCTAAGAAACCAGACAGGAAGGAACTTCTTGGGCGATGCAGAAGGTCTCAAAAGACACCCCCAAATTGGTCAGGGCAACTACAGGAAATAGCTCTGCAGTGAAGATTATCCGAAGGAACTATGAAGCATCCACAAGAGACAGAGATAGTTTTTAAGCATCTACAGCCACCATCCGAAGACTGCTTAGTTCAGGGCCATTTAAGTCTGGATTTTCCTGAGTGTTTTGCTTTGTTTTTTTCTCCATTTACATCCTCCTCCAAGTAACAGCCTTGGAGGTGGACAGTTAGAAGTATACCGCAGACAGGGCAGGGCGACGGGAGGATATCGTACATTTAATCAAGTTTCCGTTAATGTCTTAGACTCAACATTGTCATTTCTGAACCAGGGCTAGAACTGTTACTTAAAATGACTCTAGGACCTGAGTCTGAGTGATAAAAGGTGGTCCTCAGGAATTCTGATCCAGGCCACAGCATTTTGGAGGGGCAATGGAGATCAAAATACTTTGTTTACAAATTCTGTTTGCTCATCATGCTGTTGACGGCTCCTTAGACACCACTCCTCCAGAACCCAAATCACTTTGGGAAACAGACCTTCACCCTTCTCAGGGCAGGGCCCTCACCAACCCCCAGGAGGCCTCTGACAGAGAAGCCTTCCACAGCCCTAAGGTCACTGGGTGTGACTTCAGAAAAGATGCTGGCAGAACTCTACGTTCCTATAGGAAGTGTCCCTCCTGATGAAAAGAGAGGTTGGAGGTCAAAACAGATTCTCAAACACTGCTGAGCGGGCTGCAGGGTTTCTGGGGAGCAGTCTCTCGGGGGCCTGATCAAGGGTGCTAGACCACAGTGCTGCGGGCCTTTGCCATGCTCATGCCGCCCCTGTGGCCACTCACGTGCACTCTCGGGCCTGATTCCCACCATCCCTGCTATGTTGCTGGACCGGCGATAGGAACGAGCACAAGCACCCCGTCTCCCTAGGTTTATAGCAACACTGGGTGCTCCGAA
The DNA here is from genome assembly GCF_012274545.1 of Fukomys damarensis. Lineage (NCBI taxonomy): Eukaryota > Metazoa > Chordata > Mammalia > Rodentia > Bathyergidae > Fukomys > Fukomys damarensis. The sequence goes on along the minus strand of NW_022900923.1, from coordinate 3,658,772 downwards.
GGAAGTGCTCTGTGGGTCGCTAGGTAGACAGTGGCTGAGGTGAAGATGGCCATACGTCCCTATGGTGTTTCTTTTTTTTTTTTCCAGTTCAACACAGACTTTTTTTTTCTTTTTATTGAGTTTATTGGTACAATCTAGGTATACAATACAGTTACATTCATTACTGGGATCCTGTACCTTTACATGACAGGTCTTGGTTCTCATTTTTCCCCTTGTCCCTGCCCTCCCTTCACCCCCTTCTCCCCTCCCCATTTACAAACACTTTATTTCCTTTTTTTTTAATTTTCTCATATGCTTTTCTTTTCCCTTAGCTTTCCCCTACCCTTCCCACTTTCCCTACACCTTTAGCCCTTTTCTTCCTATTTCACATGGTCAATTATCTCATTAGGATCTTATGTACTATTAGAGTTTATTCACACCAGAGAAACTATTCGGTATTTACACATGTGTGACTTAGTTCACTTAAGAGTATATCCTCAATATGTATCCATTTTCCTATGAATGAATCTAATTTCTCATTCTTTATGGCTGAGTAGTATTCCATTTTATAGAAAAACCACATCTTCTTTATCCACTTTCCAACTGATGGGCAAATGGGCTGTTACCAAGTTTTAGCTATTATAAATTGTGCTGCTATAAACATGGGTGCACATACATCACAGTGGTATGTTTCTTTTAATTCTTTTGGAAAGATACCCAGCAGAGAGATGACTGGGTCAAATGGAACCTCCAGTCCCAGCTCTTTGAGGTATCTCCATATTGATTTCCATAGTGGTTGCACCAGTCTGCACTCCCACCAACCATGGAGAAGGGTTCCTTTCTCCCCACAACCCCGCCAACATTTGTTATTGTGTGATTTCTTGATAGCAGCCATTCTTTCTGGGTTGAGGTGGAATCTCAGTGCTGTTTTCATCTGCATCTCTCGAATGACCCTTATGGTGTTTCTGAGAGACACAGATGTGCTTAATCCACGCTGCCCCAGCCTTGCAGGCCTTCCAGTCACCGGTTCATTCTCTTGCTTGCTCCCCCAGAGTGATGGGGAATCGGGGGCCATGCTGGAATCTGGGAGCACAAAAGTCTTTGGGAAATGCCTGTGCGTTTGTTTACCTCAAGGAACAGCCACTCTAGTGTGTGGTGTGGTGCCGTCCGCCAGGCTCATTCCTGTGACTTTGGTGCCTGGAAGAATGCGGTTCGGTAGGAAGTGGATGACTGAATGCACTAGCATAGTCAGCGTCCCTCGGACGCCCGGTGGAGAGGAGAGAAGCGTGAGCACCGCGCGTGTGTCACAGCCCAGTGACACGGGGATCCTCACACTGCAGCGAGCAGGAGGGAGAGAGGAAGAAGACTCCCACGAGATGGTGCCACAGGGAATGTCCAGGCGAGCAGAGTGCCGTCGACCTCCCCATTCCCTCTGCTGCTCTTCCCCCCGGGGCCTTGGTTCCGTGTCGCTCTCTGGTAGGATGGGACCAGGGGCAGAGTGACCTTACTCTTCCGACGCAGAAGCAGTCCTCTGTGCAGCCAGCGGTACCACTCACAGGACCTGAGCGCCACGCCTGTGGTTCCTGGGCTCCGGGGATCTCGGGGGAACGTCCCTGGGCAGAGGGCAGAGTTGGAGATGGAGGAGGTCAGTGAACAGAGGCAGCAGAGGTATCCGAACGTGGGCTCCCTGTAACATGCAGGGCAGCTTTTCCTGTGTGTGGCCAGTTCAGCAGGGTTAAAATATGATTAAGCGTAAAGGAGTAAACACTAAATTCCCAAGTCAATCATGATGGAACATTCTATTAGGGTTAGGCCAGATTACAGCTGACTGTGTTGCTTCATGTTAGAATCTGGTCCAAAATGTTGATTCCGCTTTATAAATCCAGTAGTCATTCCCAGAAATAGCAGGACCCACCGGAGAGAAGCCTCTCTAAAGTTTCTAGGGAGTTTCAGTGAAACGCTTTTTAAAGCACCACCTGGAAAAACCACAAGCAGCTCTGATGCTTCCCCAGGGAGTCTCAGGAAAACGTGCTCGCTAGCGTGGGGGCCCTCGGCGCCGCCCTGGTGTCCGCGAGCCTGGCCTGGGCCACGTGCGCTGCACTTTGCATTCTAACTGCAAGGAAAGCAGAGAGCAGGGAACAGAAAGGAAAAATAATACCGCGCTGGGCTGAAATCACATCCAACTGGGGACAGGGCCCGATTTGTAATCTTTCATCTTTTCTGGGACTCGTTTGGCTGCCACCCCCCCCCCACAGGACAGATTCGTTTTCTAGGGCAGCAAACGCTCAGTTCTTCAGGGTACAGAAGCAAAGCTCCTGTGCTACTGCTTCAGGGTCCTCAAAAGGTTTGAACGTAAATGGAAACCAGAGACATCTTGTTTCTGTGTTTTCCATTTCTCAAGTAACTGCAGGCCAAGCAGTGAAATGCATTGGTGAGAGCAGAGGCAAGTGAGCTACAGAAAAGGGTCACAGGAGAAATGATGGGGCGAGAGTCCCCCAAGAGAGTCTGGGAACCATGTGAGCTACAATCGCTCTTTCATTCTTGAGTCTTTCTTCTATTAAATGGAGAGTACAGAGTCTGCTGTATAATTTTATCGAAGAGAAAAACATCTCACCTTCTAACAAGGAACAGTTAGCTCTCTTCTGTTCATTTCCAACTGGGTAATAGGGGGCATGAATACCATCAAAGCACATTATGAACATTGAATGCTCCAAAGATCTAAAACTATGGAGGAGAGTGCAAAGAGGAGGTAATGGGGAGAAATGATTAAGGTGTGCTATATGCACGTACAAATCCACCAAAAATTATAAATATTGCATCGTTTCTCTGGTGTGAGAAACTGAAAAGGTAAATAAGGACCAAAATGTATAATAGATATTGGGAAATACGAGGAAAATGCTCAGATGGGAAGGGAAACAAGGGAGAGAGAGAGAGAGGAAGGAAGGAAAAAGAAAAAAAAGGAAAAAGTGGAAACAAAACTTTTATAATTAAGGATTGGAAGAGAGGTTGAAGGAAGGGGGCATTGGGGTAAAAAGAGGCAAGATATAGCATGTACAGGTACAAACTCCCTATGGCGAATGGCATCCTTATGTATATGTAAAATGTACTGATAAACTTAATTTTAAAAATCTGCCCAAATTAAACCCATACATCAGTCTAATCAATATGCACTGAAAATATGGGATGAGGGGAAAAACTCTGTTCAGGTTTTCTTTTTTAACTTTTATTTGCTATCATCTCAGAGTTGAGATGGAACTGTGCACTGGTTCCAGCAGCGCTCCTGTGACCCACGCTGACACCAGTGGCCTCGCTGTCGCATGTCAATGCCATGATCACCATTGCTGTTAGGACTTCCGGCAGCACTTTTCCCTCTTGCAGCTAATTTTTAAAATGTTTAGGTTCTCTCCTAGATGCCACATCTGCTTTGGGCTCTAATGCTGTCAGAGATGCTGTGGTTGGAGCCTAGTGGCCAGGCTTACGTGAAGTCCGTGGGAGTACGGTGGCCGCCAGGGACAGTGTTCCCATGGAAAGCAGTGATAAGGGCCAGCACCTTCATGCTGCCGTGGAAATGTGTTCGTGGGTCATGCTGTTTGGTACAGGCCTTTCACGCTGCAGCAGAGGGACTGTTCTCACCTCCTTTCATTCTTCAATGGGAAATGTGTGGCTGGCCATGGGAGACACCAGCCAGCCCATTGCTGTCCATGAATTTTCTCATCTGCAGAGCAGCCGTGCTATGATTTCTTTGTAGGATTTTCCTCTGTGTTAGTCTTCTTCTGCTATAGAGGCTTAAAACAGCACATGGTGATCTAAACACCACCCATTTGTGAGGTCACATGGGTCAGATGTTTGGGCCCAGTAGAGCTGGTTCTTGGTGGTGTCTCCACAGTGCTGAAATCTGGTGTCAGACTCAGCAGGAGCCTGGGCCAGTGGGTTGGGCCAGGCTGTTGAGTGTCTTCAGCAGAACCCACTTTTGTGCAGCTTCAGGACCTGTGCCCTCCATGCCTTGCTTGCTGTCAGCTGGGGGCAGCAGTCAGCTCCCCAGGCTACGCTTGGGTCCTTAGCACATGGCTTCTCCAAAGGTCCTCTCATATTTCCAAACTCTCTAGCTTCAGGAGGTCCAGGTTCCTTTTTGAAGTTCCATCTGGATGAGGCTGGGCAGATAAACCCTCTCAACCAATCAGGGAATTAATTGCACCTGGAAAATATCTTCAGCTGTACATAAAATCCATAGTCATGGGAGCACTCCTCATAAAGCCACAGATTTCACCCATACATTGTGTGGGAGAATTACACAAGGGTGAGATCTCCACATTCTGTTCACCAGCTTTCCTGCCTTTCCTTCTCATCACCTAGGAGCTGAAATGCGCCTCCAGAGTGAGCAGTCCTGGCCCTTGCTCCCCATGGGTCCCCGTGGGCCCAGCATGGTGAGGGTCAGCCCATCTGCTCACATCTAGCCATGTAGATGGATATCTAAGGTGACAGAGGTAGGTGCTGTGGGTGTCTCAGTTTCATTGCGCATATTGTGTTAGACCCGTTTCTGAATATTGTTTGCCGGACTTGAAGGGGAGGTGTGGAGGACTGCCTAGTAGTAAATATCCTCCCAGGCGAGGGTGGAGCTTTCTTGTCGGTGAAGTTAGAGCTCACTTTCTTTGCATGCCAACCTTCACCTTCAGTACTCGTTTGTGTTCACTCATAGAGGACAAAACCACCTGCGAAAATACACCCAGTAAATCACAAACACATTTAGGAATAGATATAATTTTTTAAAAATCAAGTTTAACAGTTTGCGTCTACTGTCCAAATGAATATAACTGGTGGCTGTAAAGGGAATAAATAGCTGAGCAAGAGAAGCTTTGGCACCCACGTAAGAACCTCAGTATGACCACTAAGCTTCCCTTCACAAAGGAACTAGAAGGAATTCACATTTAATGCCCTGGGTTCTTCATTTGGGGGTCAGTTCAGGAATTATCCAGTCTCTCCAGGACCAGTGAATGTACCTTTTTGTATTATTCTAAGTACACACAGGAGAGGTGGGAGCTGCCTAAGGCACCTGGGTGGTGCGCAGACACCACTGTGCAGTCAAGGCTTGGAGGAAACAACTTGCTTTTGCCTATTTAGCAATGCATAATGTACCCTGCTTTGTCAATTTTCTGGAAAGAAAACTGGAATTTGAGCAATTTCACATACTATAAGCCGAAGTTCAGAATTCCTCATTTTGAAAAGAATGAGCGTGGGAAATTATCCAGAGCCACAGCTCTGCTGTGACTGCTGAAAAAGAAGAAGCAACTGGAACTTAGCTGCTTGGATTCTCCATGCACGACAGCACCAACCAGCAGCTGCTCCCAGTTGAGAACTTCCAGATAACAGCCGGAGGAAGGAAAAAGTGACTTCTTACTTTTTAACATGTTTGTGGAGAACCAGGATTCTACACTCTGTGCCAAAGGAATGCTGGAAATAAAGGCACCAGTTAGGATAATATTTAACAAAGAGTTTTGAACTCACACCAACCTTCCATTAATGGAATTAGGAAAGATCTGCCAGTGTTCCTGGGAAGAAGATTCCCACAGTCCCTCTCCAAAGAGGTTTAAAATAGTTAGGAGAGGGAAGAAAATGGACCAAATCAAGCCAAATACCTCACGGATGATTTTTCTAAGCTGGGATGCATTATGTTAACTTCTGTTCCTGGATCGATACCTCACCCAAGCTACGTAAGGGCACTGCTGATGTGCTAATCAGCAGAGGCAGCTTAAAAATTGATCTAGAAAATCAGCACTTGACACTGGGACTCTGCTTTTTGTCAACACTGCCAGTCATAGCTGGTCTTTAACTGTGAAGTCGGTGCCCTGTTCCAGAGCCTGCAGCTGGGACAGCTGCCTGAGTCTGCCCATGGTGAAGCTTCTCTCCCAGAGATTTAGGAAAGGAAGGCAAGGCAGCAGCCTTCCTTGCTGGATTGCTTAAGTACAGAGATGATTCTAGTAAGTTTCTGCAGAAAGGCTTTTGGCTTAATACATTAAAAAAGAAGAGGCACTCTGAGAGGCTTTTGGAAAGGGCAGACATTTGGGTGCAGAGACCTGCCTTTAAATTCTATCTTTGAGCCTCAGTTACACAAAGAGAACTATGACATTCTGCCTGGGGTGAGGGTATATGGAAGGATTAAAATATAATGTAACTGTCTTGAGAAGGCTTTAAAAATTTATGTAAGTTACACAGTTTATGACTAGTATTGCAGTTTTGGAACATCACAATGGAACATAATAAAAAAAAATTCCCTTCAAATTCTTGTTCCGTAAATTGTTTTAAGTAACACAGGTGAATTCCATGCAAGAACCAAAGAATTATAAATGTGTTCACTTGGAATTATCACATGGATAACAATTCAAACTACTTGTATCATATATATATATATATGTATATATATATATATATATGCATTTATTCAAAAGGGATTAATTGAGAGCTTACAGTATGTCAACCTTATTTGTAAAAATACATGGCATAAATCATCTCTATGGGAGAATCGAGAAATACTTTTGCTGATTGGAATATCAAGCATTTAATTTTGAACCATCCTTTCATGCTGTGAGCATTACACCAAATGCTTCTCTCTTTAACACCTCCTGGACTACCTCATTTAACCCCCTGCTAGCCACAGGAAATATAGTCCATAGAGCTCAAACCACACACTCCAAGTCACAGGCTTTGGTGAGCTCAGGAATCAGCCAGAGTTCAAGGCACAGAACACTGGGTAAGTTTACAGCACACCCCCCTGCCCCCGTACTGACATCCGCAGGATGCTAAGGCTTGAGTGATTCAAGTAGCTTCAGAGTTCTTCACAGTCTTTTGAGAGACTGACTTCATAGCTACACACAATTGCCCCAGCCTATTTAGATTGTATCAAAAAGTTCATCTTAAAATTTTTCAAGGTTTCCTATAACTTGTGGTGGTTCCACACGAGTTCCCTGTGACAGACAGAGCCTAATTCTGCCTGTCTCCAGCTTCCCAAAGAGCTACCCGCTCCGGACTCATGGCCTCCAAGCAGCTCCTCGGGCCATTCATGGAGCATGGTGCTCACTGTCGCCACACTCTGAGCCTGGATCTCTCCTGTCTCTCTACGGCATCACTGACAGTAACTGAGGACTCTTTTTAATTTGTTCCCGAAGCATTCTATGCCAATTTTTATTATCATGCACATCATACTTATAGGTTGCTATTAGATCATAAATTCACTATCATTTACTCTTGTCTGTAACCCTGATTTATAGCAGTGTTAGCACATGAGTTCAAACGTGTCTGCTAAACAAGTAGAATGTAATTTCTCTGCTCTCCATTTCCCTGTTTTCTCTTTTACAAGGTGTGATCAACATATATGGTGAACATCTAAATTGAAAATTTGTAAAAACATTTTATTACAGTAAAAGACACATTGCTATTGATGCACGTCAACTTACCCCCCCCCACACACACACTTTGAACACAGCCGGTCATTCTTGCCACTTTCTGAAGCAGTTCTGGAAGTCTTCTTTCATAAGCCTTTGTGGCTGCCTTGATGTCCTCAATTGACTCAAAACATCTATGAAAAAACTTCACAGTGTGTCCTCATCCACCCAATCTGGCACTGTGCCTCTTCTAGCCCTTCCCCAGAGTCAGAATGACCATGAAAGGTAATTGTTTTGAAACGATTCAGGATATCCAAGCTGCCAGGACAACAAAACTAAAGACACGAAAGAAGACTTCAAGAACTGCTTCCAAAAGCATCAAGGGCAATGGGAAAAGTGTGTTCAAAGGAAGAGGGGGTATTTTGAGGAGGATTGATGGCAATATGTTTTTTTTACTGTAATTCATTTTTTAAAAAAATTCAAACATTCACTATAGTTTTTTTCATCATACCACGTATGTTCATGGAATATGACGTGGAGTATTCAATGACTTCTAGTGTAGTCTGCACATTTTAAAGCAATACTTAGAGAGATTTTCTCCGTACCTCTTGTGGTCATATATAGAGCTGACCAGGCAGAACACTCTAAACACTGGAATAGAGGAGAACAAGGAAGTCCTCGCTGACCAGGCCCCCAGCACACACCTTGTACAGAAGCACAGGCACAGAGCATTCACTCAGCTAGCAGTTATCACTTAACTTCTGAGGTATTTTAATCACACAACACAGAAAATGATTTATTTTCTTTAGAGACTTTCATGGTTATAATTACTCAGTCTGGTCTCTAACGTTCCTAAGATACTTCTAATTTTAAAACTTTGTGGAGCTTTCCAACTTCTGATAAAACATCAAAATAACCCCAACTCCTGTCTTCCCTGTTCAAATACAATGTTGCTTAAGTGTTAGAAAGAGATGAGATCAAGGGCTCTGAGAAAATGAAACCACAACTTTGAGAAGCCCCGGAAATTGCGGATGAGTGAACCGACTGTGACGCAGGCAGGCCGGGCTGTGAGCATTTCCGGGCTGCTCCCGGAAAGGCCTTACACGCATGCTCTTTTTTCACCTTGACGCCGACCAGGCAGGACCTTTGCCCAGCCTGTGTAGCTCCAACGCGAACCCTGAGCAGTTCCGTGCCCAGTCTGCCCAGGTTCTGCCCAGGATCAGAGCAAAACAAAATCCCTCAATTCCCAAACCAAAACAAGCAATCAACTGCCAAAACAACCAGAAGAAGACAAAGATTGGGTTACAACTGAACTTTAAAATACTGATTTCCTACGTCGTTGGGATCCGGGAACAAAGTCCAGAACAGCGAAACACTGGTGATGACCTCCCTGAGGACTGCTCAGGTCTTGGGGCCACTCAGAAAACTACCACGGGGAAGCATGCCACCATGCCGGCGGTTGAAAAGAACTGATCTGGATCAGTGTTTGGAGATATAATAATAATAGGCTATCCATGTTTACCTGGATGCAGAGGACTGCACCAGGGAAATGCTGCTTTTATACGCTGTGCTCTCTTGTCTCGTGTGCAGGTACACACATGACTATTACTGGGGCCTGCTCAGTCTTCCCCTGGCTGGGGCAAATGCTGAAGGCTCACAGCTGATTCTTCTGGGAGGAACTGCCCTCAGCTTCAGGACATTGCCTGCCCCGCGTTATGCCATGCCTAGGTGCCCAGTGGCCACTAACCATCTGGTGTGGAAGTGCTAGGCCTGAGCCACTTTCATTTAGGGCAGCAATGAACTCTCTCCTCAACTCAGTTTACCATGGGGTCAGCAGAAGTGTCAATGGCAGGTGTGTCAAGGGTCAGCCTCTCCCTGTGCCCAGCTCTACCCTACAAAGTCTTACTCATTTGGAAGGTGCTTGGATTATGGGAGTGCAATAGCTGACTTTGTGTTAGGAGGTGAGGTCCCTTTGGAAGGGGTGAGTCGCTGGGGAAATGACCTGGGGAGGTTTATCTCCCTTCCGGTTTTCTCCTTTATGCTCTGCTTCCTGGTGGCCATAAGGTGAGCAGCCTTCCTCCGCCAGAACCTTCCACCATGCTGCTTCTGCCTGGAGTCAGGTGACCATGCAAGAACTGAAGCTTCTAAAACATAAACCTTCCCTCCTTTAACTTGGAAGTGTCAGGTATTGTGTCCCAGTGACAAGAAAAGTGACTAAGACATCTGTCTTCAATTCCCAGGAGCACACCCCAGGAAAAGGGCTTCATGCAGCCCTCTATGTTGGAATATCTCTTCTGGGAGCTGGAGTTAAGATGCCTTCTAACAAGTACAGGGAAGGAGACTCAATCTTATTGCAAATTAGAAAATGCATAATAATGACAAGGAGCTGCTTAACTGAACTCATTGATGGGCAAAGATTAGATGGATAATACCAACACAAGTTTAGATGAGAACAATCTCTCACTTTCATTTAGACCATTGGGTATTTAGACCATGTACATTTAATGTGATTGTTAGCATGGCCAAGTTTTAAATTATAATCTTTTCACTTGTTTCTATTTGCCCCATGTGCTGTTTGATCCCTCTCTCTTACCTTTGCATGGATTTCTTCTTTTACTCCTATGTGATTTTATGACATGAGGCACTAGCTTTAAAAATACTGGTTCACTGAATTACATAGGACCTCCAAATGTTGTTTCACAGAATATTAAAAAGACTATAGTCAACAGTTGGGCTTTAATGTAATTAATAATTTTTACTCGTTCGTCAAGAACATCTTAAAGTGCAATTCAACTTTTTACAATTTGACTAGTGCATGTTAATATTGTAGGGTGGTGGAGCTCATCTGGGGAAGTCAGTACACGCATTTAGCACACCTGAGTGAATTCCAGTCACATTATCCTCTCTTCTTTTCCTCCTCACCCCCACATGTCCCCTTCCATATCTCCAGAATCTGCCTCCTGATTTCCTGTCCTTTCTCTTTCACTTCAATTTTTTATCAATTTATGTATTTTTTTAGGTTTCTCATGTAAAAGAAATCATGAAATATTTCACTTTCTGGGCCTGGCTAATTTCACTTAACACAACAGTTTCTAATTCCATCCATTTTTTTCTGCAAATGATGTGATTTCATTCTTTTTTAAGACTGAGCAGTACTCCATTGTGTGTGTGTGTGTGTGTGTGTGTGTATACACACCACATCTTTATCCATCCCTCTGTTCATTGTGTATCCAGGATGTTTCCATAGTTTAGCTAGCGTAACTTCACTGCAATTTTTTTTTCTTGCAGAGTATGGCAGTAAAGACCGTGATTACCAGCAGGGTTTACTGCTGCTGCCTGGTTTTACGTTAGACACCAGACTTTAGCCATCATTGCTTTTAGTACCCATTTCATCTTCTTCCTGTCCTTCCCAAAGTGCCCACTGCATTCTGGGGATGGGGAAGGTGAGCATGTGTGGAACCTGGATGTTTGCTGTGCGTACTGCAGGTACCAGCTGTGCAACCTCCGTGTCGATGACTGGTATTTCTGGGAGCCCTGCACCCCGAGGGCTGGTCCCACAGAGCATCCCGTGATGAGTATCGGTGGGGACAGGAGATGTGATAGCGCATTCCACTCAGTGCCACCACTGGAGAAGTTGTGCCCAACAGGCATGTGTGACCTGTGAATGAGGAACTGTAGTTGTATACAAACAGAATAAAAACACGAAATTTATTTATACTGTTTTTTTTCAAATGGCAACCAAAGCTTTTGACCTGATACATATGCAGGCTGCTAAGTATTTGGCCGAGAAGTGCAGTGGCCTAATATCATGGCCCTAGGGTGCCATAAACCTCTACCTTTGCATTATCATAACAAAATAATTAAACTTGCAGGGCTCCTCAGAGGGTCTCAGGAACTCCTCAGGATCCACAGACTAATGTCTGAGAACCAGCATACTAGCTCAATCCTCTGCCTTTGAAGAGTTATAGGAATTATTTGGCACCACCAGCAGGCAACCTATCTCTCCTCTTTTCTTTTGTGCACAGCGAGGCTGCTGACCTAAGGCATGTGGAGACTGAGCTGACAGGCATGTATGTACCCTCCTGGCAGGCTCGCCACTCTGGCAGGTTATGTAAGACCTGCCCTCCGTCTTTGAGTACTTTGGGGTGTTGTGTGCAGTCTGGCAGATGCAGACTTTCAAGAGGATGCAAGACATGCTGGCCTGGTGTGGACAAGGTGCTCTGGGGTCAGGTACACAGGTGTGCAGCTGCAACTCTGGTGCACAGTGAAGGATTATCCCGAGATTCTACACTGATGATCTCAGAGCAAAGAGATGAGGGAGGAGAGAGAGGAGCCTGTGAGGCTGCACGGTGTCTGCTGTGAGCAGGGAGAGGTGACCCGTGACACTGACATTCAGGAGGAGGCAGGGAGGCGCCAGTGCCAAGCCAAGGAGGTGGGCTTCATTGTGGGCTTGATGACTGAGCAGCTACTGAGAAGTCCCTGAAGGACATCAAAGGAGAACTGGGCCATTAGTGGACTGAATTTTCCTCTGACAGCCACCAGACCAGCGTCTTGATGGGGAGGAGCACAGAGGCACTCGGTGAGGAGCTGCTGAGGCACAGGAGGAACAGGGCCCCGGGCCGGGCAGAGGTGAGGGTGATGAGGATTAGTGTCAGATGAAGGGCACTGCAGGGGTCTGCTGCTGGCTGGAGGAGGAACACATGATGAAAAAGGGTCACTGTTCTTCATGATAGTAACTTCTTTCTACATCGTTATTTTTATCTTTAACGTACGTGGATTGTCCATGTTCCCTACAGTGTTACATCCATACATACATGTTGCATGCACAGATCACACAGGCGCGCCGGAAGAGGGTGAAGATTCTCTCTGATGTCACCTCCAGGTGCCTGTGGTGTGTGCGGCACACAGACACGTGCCGGACTCCAGGGGCTGGCAGTGCTCAGCAACTGCAGGGCGTGGAGGCATGTTCAGGTGTAGGCCGTTGAACTGTTCAGGAATTACTACGTAGGCAGGTTTATAGTGCTCCCATGGCCGCCGGGCAAGGAGCAGGCAAAGGAGAGAAGTGTGAGGTGACACCCACCAAGGCCCGCCCAGGCCTCCGTGCAGCTCAGGCAGGGAAGCTGGTGAGGTGTCACTGATCTCCAGTGCACTTCCTTCACCTTTGCTGAGTTTCTCAGGATCGAGTCTGCGTGTGTCGAGCCTCAGCTGGAAACATCGGCAGATTCTGCAGGTCCCCAGTAACCACAGCTCGCTCCCAACTTCCCAGAAGGTGCCAGTAGAGCCTGTTACCTCCCTTCATGTGCTGAGGCCCCTTTCCCAAAACCAGCTGTGCCTGTGATCCAGGGAGACCCAAGGCAGCTGCTGCACGTGCTGGACCCAGGCGAGGAGTCCCCCAGTCATGCACTGTAGGGACCCAACAGCCTCTAGCTCAGGCTCGAGCCACACAGCCTGCAGGGTGAGAGCTGTCCAATCGCACTGTCCAATCTGAGAACAGCCCAGGGCTCTGTAGCCACAAATGAGCCACAGGCCATTTGCAGAGGTCTTGGGGTGGGTTGGGGTGTGTGTGGCAGCTCCATTGCCAGTGAGTAGAGGTGAAATGAGGGGAAATCCATTTTCTAATTCCACATCAAGGCAGCTGACTGCTTGTGCCTCAGACAGAATCTGACTCTTCCAGGCTACTTTTCCCTAAGGAGGAAGACATCTCTGTCTTGGGCTTTACTGATTGGAACTCCAGACAAGGCTGTGACAGAGGTTCACTGTTTATGACCTAAGAAAAAGGTTTCACTGCACAGCGCCGTGTACCATGAAGACATTTGGGCCTGCAATCAGAAGTCAGGGGTTTATGCTCCTGGCCTGTCACCTGCAGCGGTGACGGGGTGTGAGCAGCTGAGGTATTGCACTCATTTTCTTATTTTCTCCAGGTGATGTTCAGGCTCTTATCATTTATCTGCCCCGAGGATTTCTGCAGATCAGAAAGCAGGAGCTACATGAAATCAACAATACTTCTCCTCTCCTGTAAAGTCCCAAACGGAGGGTAGAGAGGTCAGTGACAGGCCCTAGAGTGACAGGTCCTCCGAGAGGAGTTGCCTGTTGTGTTCCTGAGCACTCACTGGGCCAGGGCTGAGCTCGGGAGGGCAGTGCATGACTGACATGTGCTCACTGAAGTACACACCTCCTCCGATCACAGGCTAGGCATGGCGGAAGCACAACTTCTCCATCTGAACCAAATACCCACCATGCTGAGCGAGTACTGGAGCGCTGGATTGAACATGAAGGTGAAGACGGGGCAGCTTTCAGCATCACCTGCCATGACCGAGACCTTCTGATTCGAAAACCAGTATTTATAAATATTCCAAGTGTTCATGGACAGCTTTGTAGTTGATGTAATCAAGACGAAAGGTATAAGAAGTGTCACAGGGACAGCTTCAGATAACGTGTTGGGTTAGGAACAGTCAGACTCCGGCTTTCCTCCCAGCTAAGTTTGGGGTACGCTATTGACATAAGAATACTTGGGCTGCCTAGCTGTGCTCCCATTTCTACATATAAACATGGAATTTCAGAGGCAGGATAACCTGCAGATTCCCTTTTCTGACGTGGTTTATTCTATATGTAAATCGGTCCCTCTGAAGTCCAAGTGCAGCTGAATACCTTCCTTCTTCTAGGACTGATCTCCAACAAGATGTTTTGGATCAACCTGGGTTCAAAAGGTACCTGGACCTCAGTGTGGATATTAGATCGAATCACTGGGGCTTGGAGTCGGGAAGTCACTTAAGCAGAGTGATGGAGAAAAACAGGCCTCTGAAGAGGGTAGGGAGTGGGAGGAGTGAGGACCAATCAGGCCCTAGGGCAGTGGTGGCTAGGGACAGGAAGAAGAAGGTGGTACACTGTAGTATCACTTCCTCCCCTCAGGTGCTGATGGGACTTAGGACTCCCATGGGAGATAACCCCTTTGATTAGACTGTGTAATGTAATGGGATCGACGAATGTAATTAAAGTCTCTAATCAAGTTAACAGATAGGGAGATTTTCCTGGGTGGGCCTGGCCTAATCAGGTGAACATTCTGACAGAAGGTGTATGGGTCAGAAATAGAAGGAGCAGCAAATACACTGCTGTGAGTAGTAAAGAAGCAGACTCTCACAGTGTAGAGAAGCACGCTGAAGGTTTCAGTCCCATGACAAAGATTTGCAAGAGATTTCCACCCTGCCTAGCACCTTGGCCCAACCTCAGAACCCCTTAGCTGGGTCCTAAGTGGAACCAAGCTGGGCGGCACCTAGCTTTCTCCCCTAGAGAACTATGAGTTGCTAAATGGGCTTCTTGAAACCATAAAGTTTGGGGAAATTTACAAACAGCAAAAGGACACTGACAGCCACTGAGAATCCATCTCTTCCAAGAGGCCCTCCTTGGTTTACTTTTCTCACTGAGTGGAATCAGCAATCTTTTCTTTCTGCCGATGCGGGGGCGGGGTCCTAGACCAGGGGCACTGTGCCACTGAGCCACACCCCCTGTACTTTTTAGTTTTGAATTTGATACAGCATCTCTTTTAAGTTTTTCAGGTGGAATTCAATCTTGCCATTCTCCTGCCTCAGCCTCCCGTGTGCTGAAATTACAGGCATTCACCATGACGTCATGCCTGTCTTCATTTCTTTACTTTTCACCAGACTCTATGAGAATCTCAGTTCTTTATCTTGGAGCCCAGCATGTCGAGCAAGACATAGCAGGTGCTTAATAAATTTGGGGATTGAGTTCACCTGAAATTTGATAAATATTCCCTAAATAAAACTTAAGGAATGACTCAAATCAAATGGTGGTTTATCTCTATCAGTTCTGCAGCCGCGCTTGCAGTCACTCTCTTGCCACGAGGCAGTTTCCCAAGTGCAGGCTGCACATAGGAGAGCAGGTCCCTGCCCCATGGTAACCACTGAAGGAGACAGATATTCACCCCCCAGCCCACCCCACCCATCGACAGAAGCAAGGTGCTGATTGGAGCCACCTTTGTCTTGGAGACTGCAAATAGCTGGGTTTAATCTGATCCGAGTTGCCTGCATCCAGCGTTTGGACCAGAAAAACAAAGTGTGTAAGCACTGCATACTGAAAGCCATCGCGGATCTGGAACCTTTTCAGGTCCTTCAGATCTCTCAGGATGATTTTAGCTCTGTGAGGACAGATCCATTTGGGATGACTGGTTGTTCCCTCGCCGGAGGGCAAAATTTGGTTGAAAGAATCATGCCAGTAATTCACACTTTTCGAAGTATGGATTTCATAATGGTAATAATGATATAGGGGGAAGAGATGCAACTCTCAAACCTGCTAGAGATCCGAAATGCAAGTTCATGTTCTCTAAAATTGAAGAATAAATTCTAGCAAAGACGGAGGTTAAGAGTAGGAAAAATTTATTGAGGAAAAGACAGCTTCTGTTTAAGAGAGACGGAAGGGGAACTGGAAAGTAGATTACCTGCCCACCCCACTTTTCAAAGATGTTTTATACAGCAGTGCCATGTGGTGAGGCGGTTACAAAGTGGGACAAAACTATAAGACCCAATGGGAAATTACGAGGTGGGCATGAGGTGGGGCAAAATCATGACCAACCAATAGATTACAAGTACAGTCATCAGGTAATATTGATTAGGTGGGGCTCAAATGGGGGAGCAAGACCCGTAGCAAGTGTACAAGGATTTTCAGTCCTTTTAAAAGGTGGGTGGGGGTCAGGGATATTTCCTGGAAAAGCTGGATTAAGACCTTGGCCCCCCACCCTGGTGATGGATACCTATTTAGAATATTAATCACTGCTATCTATCCCCAGGGGAAGCCCAAGGGTGTAGTAGTTTCTCTCCTTTTACAGTTCTGGCCACAGTAAATGTGACTCGACTATCCTCGGTGTTGGCTCCTCCTGGGCTGGCCCTGACTAACTGCCTACAAGATATCTAATTAATTTATCTGTCTGCAACAATAATGCTTCCTGGTACCAAAGATAAAGAAGAATTGGACCACACATGGGTTAGATGCAAAAAACAATTTTATTCTTATTTAATGACCCCCAGTGTACTGCTAACCTATTAGAATGCAGTGTGTGTGTGTGTGTGTGTGTGTGTGTGCTTATCATATTTAATCAGACATTTAAACCGAAGAACCCAGGTAAATGGACGCACCAGAACAGCTGGTATTTGAACCTTTTTTGAAACTACAGGAAAACAGAACTATGGCACCCGCCTCACCCAAAGGCAGTCACATTGGACTGACCTTCCAGCAAAAGGCACCCTGACACAGAAAACAACAGCGACGTCTTAACTAAGTGAAATCCCTGAAATCTCCAGCTGGCAAAGACCTCCTTCCTCCCGCTTTTGGGAGATTAATTGCAGTGCTTAACATTGGTAAAGCTTCTCTGACACATCCAAATGGCCAGAGGGGAATTCATACTAAGCGCTTCATTCATTGTTATTAAAAAATGGCCGTGTGGGCCCCCGCTATTCCCTGGGGACACAGAGAAGGGAGAGAAAGGGAAACGCACTTTCAGTATTTTTGTCAACGGCTTAATTTGGGAAAATGCGGAGGCTTCTTCTGCGGCTCCTTCTGAGTTCTGGGCAAAGGTTCAAGCCCATTCCTGAGTTATCTAAACTGATTCATCCTCCCCGTTGAAAGCCAGTGACCGCAAGGGTTTGCAACCGCACTCTGCCCGGCAGTGTTCAGTGCTGAGAGGTTTTTAATCTTTTTCCTGTTGGTCTCCTTATCTTCTGGTGCTTCTCTGTCTCATCCCCTCTTCCAGAGGCTCCCAACCTAATCAGCATCTCCTGCAGCCGATGACAGATTCAAGGAGCAGCTTCACCGTAAGGTTAATGGGACGGAATGGCAGACGCAGTCCGACTGGAGAGACGCAGCGGCAGGAAGTCGAGCTGGGTTCTGAGCCCACAGAAAGAGCCAGCAGGTCCTCCAAGAGCGTGGAAACAAGGTCAGAAAACCGCGCTAGTCAGCTCCGCCGGCCACTCTCAGCCCCAGGGCATTGCCATTGTCTCAGCCAATTTGAAAAGAATGTTTTGTTTGAAAACTGTCGCAGACAGGGACCCAGCTTACTCTAGCTCTGCTGTAGTCGGACATCATAGGTGGAGGCTCTTGTTTCCCTCAGCTTTCCCGTCACCGGGACGTGAGGAGAGCTTTACATTTTCTGAGTGGCAGGGATCGGCCCTGGCTGCGGGCTCTGGGCCGGAAACGTCCGCCATGGGACATTGGCCGTCCCGGGTCACAGCTCTGGACCCACCTGGACGCACACCGGCGCGTCCTGATCCGCCAGGCCGTTCTTAATCGGGCAGCTTCGACACAGGGTGGCCGCTGGTCAGGTGGGTAGCTCTCCGGACACATTGCTGCGACTTGAACTCAGGTGTGCCCGCATCTAGCCTTGTCGCTTCAGGCATAGACTTGTTCTCAGGATGACTCCTCTGCTAAATGCGGCCTCTTCCAAGGGGACAAAAGCAGGTTTGCTTCAGAAAGAACAGGGAATTCCAAACATTTCATCAAGACACAAGTTCCAGCAGCGATGGACACAGATCGTGACACCTAGGTCGCCAGCTAGTAGATTGTGGCAGAGCCAGGGCCCAGTACCATCGCAGAGCTTCCCAGACCCTTAGAAATTCAGATATGCACATGACAGGTCAGAGCTGAACAAGGAACATGTGTTACCAGTGATCCAATTGCAGAAGTTTGAAGACGTTTCTTGAAAAAAGAAATCAACTTTTTTTGGAATGGTCTACATGGCATTCTGCACTGGATCAGGGATTGATTCACACCACTAAAAATCCCTTCGTGCCACAAAGCATAATTTCCCAAGAACATAAATAACACGGCAGAAAAAAGGCTCTCAGACTAGGACTCTCAGCTTCCTCATGCTTGGTGACAGTTTATGGTGACATTTCCCCTTTCAAATGAGATGAGGTAGGTTGCTAGCCAGCCTTCCAACCTTCTGTCACTAACAATTATTCCAGATAATCAGCTTTGGAAGAGAAAAGCCTTGTTTTGGCTCTTGGTTCAGAGGTTTTTGTCTGTGACTGATAGACCCCATAGCTTTAGGGTCTGGGACAAAGTAGCATATCATGGTGGCCGGGGTAAACATTTGCTCATCTTGTGGCCAGGTAACAAGAAGGAGGAAGAGGAAGGGGGATCCCACATTCCCCTTCCAGGTCCCCAAAGACCTGAAGATCTCCACGGGGTCCCATCTCCTGAAGGCTCTACTGCCTCACAGCCTTGCTGTGGGGCCAGGACCCAGCACCTGTGCCAGAGCCGCCTCTGGGGGATGTTTAAGATTTGAGCTCTAGCATCAGTGGTGATAGAAGTGTTGTCTGCAAATTTCTGTGGCCTGTAATATCCTAGGAAGCTTTTGTGGACAAAGTGGGACTTGATTTGGAGTTAAAATGGTGGCCAGCACGTGAAAATAAAGACAAAGAGGGCCATCCAGGAATGAGGAAGGGGCAGACAAAAGCATTCAGGTAGAAAAACAGGAGACACACCTGGGTATACGCAGGGTCCCATGAGGCAGAAGAGGGAGGGAATTTTCAAAAGAGAGACTGGGAAAAGTGTGCTCTCCTTGGGTGATGAGGGGTGTTGGAAGTCTGGCTAAAGTTGTGGGTTTTGTCAAGTAGGCTCCTGGGAGTTTTGAAGTATGGAATACTGTGAAATGATGCTTTGAGAGGTGGGTCTGCTGCGGGACTCAGTGGAGGAAAGCTTAGAAAAGCCAAAAACTGAGACGGCGGGGGGGCTGTTAATGCAGGAAACATTTACAGGCAAATGTTGTGACCCTAGGTACAATTTTTGATTGCTACTTGTTCCCAACTCCCAGACATCAATCCCCTGGTTTTCAAATGGCTCTCCCATTGCTTCTGGGAGCAGAGAATTTCCAGGAGATAGAGGATTTCAATGGGATAACTTCATATAGTCCAAGTCGTACTGCTGCCCAGACTATTTTGAGTTAAAGATGGATTTCTGTTCTACAGGAAATGCCAAGGGAGCTGGATGGTGCAATGCCTGGCATTTACGTTGGGGAACGAGGGTTCATCACTGCCAGTTTTCATTAGTCTTTTCTTTTGACATTCAGAAGGATATCGTTAGAAGTACTAAATCTCACTGGGTGCTGTTCTAGTCTTTCATGGCTGAGTAGCGGACATTCTGGTAAGACCTCACTCTCAATGCAGAGAAAAATAAATGTCATTTCCCAGGTGATCCTCACTCAGGCAATAGCAGTTGACTGAGCCACTGGGGTACTCAGAATTCCAAGGCTCTCTCCGGGCTCAGTGGGAGGAGCCCTGCGGCATAGGAGCTCCGCTGCCCCCAGGTAAGGAGAGGGATGAGCTAAGCACCAGGTAGCAGGGCTAGACTGGCACCGAGTGAAGCCTGGGTTTCTCATGGTGCAGACCATGGATCTTAGGGAAATCTCAGTGTCCATGCAAACGCGTCTGGAAGAACTTACTGTTGCATGAATGCACCTGAATTAGAAAGAATAGAGCCTCTTCTGTGCTGTGTGCACAGGGGTGGGAGGTAGGTGCTCGAGTCCAAGCAGGAAGGAGAGCGTTCTAGCCTGGAGACTAAGGCAGAAGAGGAGCTGCTTTGCAGAACAATTTGTAATACGCTAACAATGTTTTCTGGGCCCCCAAATTGGAGATGTTATTTGACGAGGAATTTTATTAACCAAAGTACTCATTTGCATTAATGTTTCACAAAATTATAAATATTGTCGCATCTCATCAGGAAAGTAAAAGAGGTGAAACTGAAACTATCCCTGAAATTCAAAACATTTGTTTAACAAACTACAAAATACTGGGCCAATGTAAGAGATCATTATTGTTATTTGAGTGGAATTACTAAGGCCTAAAAAGATTTTCCTGTCCATTTGTTGTTTTGCGGGATACTCTGATTTGTACTTTAGAATCCCGAGTTCATCAAATAAAACCTATACTTTAAATAAAACTGCATTTTGCCAGATATAAATGCTCCATGATGGACATGCTCAGTCAGGCCTCTGTATCGCCAGGGTCCACATCTGTGAAGTTCACCAAGCTTGGCTTCAAAACATTTGAAAAGAGTTCCTTCTCTCCCTAACACGTGCAGAACTTTGAACAGCATCTTGTCATCTTTCCCTAAAAAATGCAGGACAGCAGCTATTCACATGAAGTTGCACAGCATTATTTGCTCTAAGTAATCTGGACATGATAGAGCACACCGAAAGCTGTTCATGGGCCGTGTGCAAATACTGTGCCACTCATGCGAGAGCCTTGATATATTTCTGTATCTCTAAGTCCCAGAGCCCACCCTCCATAGTTACTAAGAAGTGGTTGTCTTTAACTCTCTCGAAAATCAGAATAAATCTTTATGAGGTGGGTCAGGACTGGAGATTCACCCTATGAAACATATGTGTTGAGCTGTGACTGGTAGCACATGCACCCTGGGAGGCTGTGGCAAAAGAACCACAAGTTCAAGCCCACCCTGGGCAACGTAGTATCCTAGTGAGATGCTCTCTAAAAGTAAAAAGTAAAAACAAAAGGCACTGGAGATGTAGGGCTCAAACTCCAGAACCATCAAAATTAAAATAAAACTTATCCATAGTTACAAATTTTTTTTTTCTGTGAAGACTAAATAACATTTAAATGAAGATTTATTTGATCTGGGATCTGAGATGAGACAGATATGACACACACTGAAGTCATTCAGAAATCGGGGAAAATAACACTGGAGAGATAAATATAAATTGTATAAATGTTGATTTGTTACAAATATTTGATTAATAAAGAAGCATATCTATTCTAATAGTTCAGCCCCGAGTCTCTGGTCTTCACTGAAGTGAGATGATTCTTAGGTGTTCATGCCACAAGTTGCCTCGAGGCTCATCGGTGACCTTCATCACAGCCACATGGAGGGATTAGATATTTCAATCTCTTAGAGTCATCACAGTCAGCACCGTGCCCATCGTGGCCAGGAATTACTCATTAAGCACCGATGAGGGCCACCATAAGAGCACGATACTAAGACACTCAAACCAGATCGGCCCAGGGCCTTCACGGAAATGTGTCTTCTAAATGATGTGTGCTACTGGGTGGTGTCCAAGGAAGCCCCTCACATTCTTCCCCCAGTGCGGGGCTGGCCCTGGGCTTTGTTATCTGACAGCCCCTGGCCTGGACTCCACACCACAGCCCGCAGCCTCTGTCCTCTTCCCCTGCCCAGCTGCTGGCAGGCATGGACCTGGAAGAGGCTCTGAACAAAACGTTGAGAAGGAAGGGACAGGCTCAGGCCATCGGGCCCAGAGAGAGCTGGTCCAGCTGCTGCCCATGAGTCTCGCAGTTGGGTTCACCTGGGCTCTGGTGAAATCACCCTAGTCCTGGAGAATGTACCAGACCAGCTGTCCAGGTGTCAGGAAAGCCCAGCGTAGGCAGCATAGCTGCAGCAGGGAGGAAACTGGAGCATGAAGACCAGCTTGGGGCTCCACGATGCTGGCAGTTAGGAAACCTCCACTCCTAATTCCAAAACAGCCCTGAAATAAAATAAAATAAAATAATCTACTCCCATTTCTAAAGGACATTGGTGTACAAATGGGGTATTGCCCTTGTCATGAAGAAAAGGGGAAAAATAATGAAAGTTATGTTTCACAGAAATGTATTTTAAATTCTGGGAAACTTTTAAGAGAAATTTTATAGGATGAATGTGGTATTAGAAATGTGGCCATGTAAAATGAGAAACTCTGCTTATTCTCGCTGAGGCACCTGATTAAATAATCATTAAATCTGCATATGTTTGGCAGATCCTCCATCGCATTCCCATGCAGGGTGTGAAGCCACGTGGCCTGCACCGGGCTGTGGCAGGACCTCTGTCTTGGGAGTGCAGGTGCCCAGGTCCAGGGAGGCTTGGGTCCCAGCCCAGACCACTGGCCCCAGATGCGGAAGGAAAGCATTCAATGGGTGGATGGGAAAGCGCTGTGAAAAAAGACTTTTATCCTGAGGAACATTCTAGAAGCTTCTGCCAGGCATTTCACCCTGCGGTGCAGACCATAGAGACCCAGGGAAAGGAGGTGCCTGTTAGGCTTGGTCGTTATCTCTTGCAATGCTTCTTAGGAAGCCAGACTGAAAGATGTGTCTGCTACCTGGACTTTGTGAGAATATCGTCTTAGCTGCTTTCACTTCGCTCACCAGCAGTACTTGATAACTAACTGTAAGAAGGAAAGGTTTATTTGGGCTCACCGTTTACAGAGGTTTCAGCCCACAGTTCACTGGCTCCAGGGTGGGGCGGACAGCGGAAGAGTGTGGTGAGAGGAAGGCAGCTCCTAGCACGTCGGCAGGAAGCAGAGAGATCAAGGGTGGAGGAGGGCTACAGACCTTCCAGGCCACGCCCCCCAGTGACCACCTCCTCCAATCAGGCTTCTGCTCCCAACAGCAATTTAGCTATAAACTCACCAGTGGGCTAACCCATGCTGATGAATATCACACCCCTACGATCCAGTCACCTTTCCAAATCCCACCTGCGAGTGCATAGGGCTTTGGGGCCCAGCTGGGTGGAAACCCTCACAGAGACACTTGCTTTGTAAGGGCATTCACAGCAGAATTGCAGTGCCAGTAGTAAGGTTGAACCATCAAGACGCAGAGTGGCTTCTCCAGGGACGTTCCGGGGAGGGAAAGGGAAGCTGTGACACACAGGAAGCCACAGAGGACAGTGTGCTGCGAAGGCTTCCGCTTTTCTTTTGCTTCATCCCCTCCCCTAACATTTTATTCTGAAATATTTGCCAAACATACCAAGGATTTGAAGACGGTATCCTGATGGCTAGGATCCCACCGCCCATTTTCGGAACTATCTGTAAACTTCAGGCAGAGATGGTACTTTCTTCCTAAACCTGCCCTCTGTACCTCCAAAACTGAACGTTAACCATATTTGCTTAATGTCACCACTATTCGATACATATTAAAAATTTCAAATTGTTAACAAACTATTGGCTGGAGATTTTTCCCCTGAAATACAATCCAGTCAGTGTTCAGATATTAGTTTTGGTGTTGTTTCATCAGCTCTTTCGTACAAGAACAATCTCCTTCCCTTTAATTCTTTTAAACTTGACCTTTTGCGGATGCTGCATTCATTTTCTTGTCATTCCCCAGATCAAGTTATTTCTATCATGATGGATGCTAGGTCTGAAGTTTTTGAGGCTCTGGTTAAACACGGACTCCCCTGCGTACTTTATACTGTGAGCCCTGTTAAATTGGTCACAGCCAGTTGTGGTGGTGTATGCCAATAATCCCAGCACTTGGGAGGCCGAGGCAGGAGGATCACTATGAGTTGGCTACATAGTGAGTTCAAGACCAGCCTGAACTACTTAGTGAGATGTTATATTAAATATATCTATAATATTATGCATATATATATATTAGATCATATGACAGTAGCTATTTCTACAGTAAAAATACATTTTTCCTTTGGATAGAACAGTCTGTGTGGGGATGACATTTGGCATCATGAGAATGTCTTATTGCTCAATATTTATCTAAGTTTAGGCAGTCTTCCTTGATGCTTGTCTAATTTCACTATTTAGGGGTGGGTGGTGGCACCCCTCCATCTTCTAATGCTAATTCTAATTGCATCCTTCCATCTCCACTTTTTCACTGCACCACTGTATCCATAAAAAGCAGAGTAAATTCTTAATTTTTTTCTTTTAACTACTGATTTAAAATACTACAATAATGAAATGTTATATGTTATGTACATGTCCCTACTCCCCCCAAGAAATGTGCTCATTCTGCAATGCAGACATGTACTAGTATAGAAGAAAGAGTGAAAAAAAAAGCTGAAAACCCTAAAAGAAGTGTTGAGAGGTCCTGAGACTTCACAGTGGGCAGCAGGGTTGGGAATACAGGGCCACCGCAAGTGCAATCCACTCTACTGTGGATTTATACACGCTGGGCAGAGGTGGTTCTGGACTGCAATCTCTGCTTTGGCATCTGTTTGAGTCTAGAAGACCAGTTTATCTCCTACCCAGAACAAAGGACACAGGGACACTAAGGGTTTACGTAGTAGCAGACAGAAGAAGACTGGTTAGACAGTGGACAGAAGTCTGGCCGGAAGGCAGTGCATGGAGTCTGTCTGTGTGAAGTGGCAGGAGAGGTTGTGGCACAGCTGGGCACCGAGGCAGGACAGGAGGGTGTCACTGCTGCAAGGAGACCACGTTGCTAAGAGCTCTCTGTGCTTTCTACTGCACTTGGCTTTCCTGGTCTTCTTTTTACTGCTAAGTCATTTTAACCCATGAAAGCGGCAGGACTGAGGTTTTCAAAGAATGAAATCACTGTAGATTTTTTTGCCCCCTTTTCTTTCTTTCACCCTAGGACATAGAGGGCATTTATTTCTATGCCAACGGAAGCTCAGTGAGTAATTTCTCCTGCTAAATCAAAGTCCCCGAAGGTGTCAGTGGCCCCAAAAGACAATCAGGGCTTTCCTTGTCTTTGTCTGCCTGGCCCCCACAGCATCCTCCCCATGAGGAAGTGAGCTGAAAACCAAGAGCTAAGAAAGCCTACTGAGCAGTCTGCTTCCTTTGAGAGGTGACAGCCTGATGTTGTTCAGAACCCCAGAGGCCCAGAGGTGGTGGTGGCTGCTTGCTGTGCAGTCTTTGCCTCTCACTGGGATGGAGATGGTGCTGCAGCGGGCAGCCAGAGAGGGCTGAGCCAGGAGCTGTGGAAGACAGGTGGAGTCGGCCCTGGCTGGGAGAGTCCAATCTAGCACTGACAGGCAGGTAGGATGGTGGTTTTCAAACGCACAGTAAAAAGCAACAGGTGTTAGGCGGGAAGAGTAAGGAAAACTCCCTCCCTCCCTGTCCCAGTTCCCGTCCCCAGCCCTGCCCCGAGAAATGCTCCTTTGTAAGTCTGACCCTTCAGTGAGCTCGCTGTTGGGTCCCACTGTTTCCATGGGGATAAAGCAAGGGGGGGGTGGGCCCAGGGGGGCAGGCAGGGGACCTCGAAGTGGTACCATGGAGAAGCAGCAGAGGACCTGAGCACCAGGGCAAAGTTGATGTAAGCGGTGGAGTGGGGGTCAGCCCTCCACAGGAGACCCAGCCCGAGCCTCTTCCTGGCACAGGGCACTGTGTGCTGCTCAGCGGATGCATTCTCGAGCTGAGCTTCTGTTTCCTCTTCACTGGCTCCTCCAGGGTCCCTGCAGAAGGCTTCCAAGCTCCTCCTGGACAGAACTGCTCCCTGCTGGACCCACCTTCACGTCTGTTTGTATTTCATGGTTTACATAGCTTTAAAAAGAAGCATCTCAGAAGCGAGGGCACTTCAGTTCACAGGGGTCACATCCAGAAAGACAGTGCCAGGAGTGAGGTCCAGGAGCACGCGAGAAATGTGGCCTCTGTGTGACGCTGTGACTTTCACTCACTGCTGCCTTGGGAACCTAGTGAAAATTTTACAGCAGAATGTTCAGAAGTAGATGATGATTTCTTATCCTACCAAATGCAGTGGGATAATCATTTCTCTGCTTTTACACTAAATTTTAATTTTTCCCCAAATAATGTGGTTTCTCTCCAGTATTTTCTGGAACCTCCCCCTGCTACCTCACCCCACCCGGCCACCTGCTCCTGCTTCCCTTCCAACTCCATCCCTTGCCACGTGATTAAGCCTTCTGCCTTCATTTCCTCAGAGAAGACATGGCACGGAAAGAACGCAGGAAGAAAAGCAATCTGCGGCTTTGGAACTCCAAAATAAAAATTTCAAATCCGTGGCAAAAAGCTATAGTTTGAAAGTTCCAAGATTGGACTTCAGGGATTTCTAAAATATTTGCTTAAGGGAAAAAGTACAATGGCTGAATTCTAAAAGTCAGCCATTTTTCTGGCCTTCAAATAAGAAAAAAGGAAAGAAGCAAAGGGTTGATCAAAGAGTTGGAAACTGGACTGGTGTCCTGAGAAATGGCCTTGGGGATGTGAGTACTGAAGTGGCTCCATCTACCTTCTGACAGAGCCCAGGAAACACCAGGACCGCAGTCCCCTCTGAGATCCAGGAGGAGCAGACATGGTGGTGAGGAGCTGGCTGCAGAGGACTTGGACGTGTGTATAGTTTCCCACAGAAGGTGTGGATCTGGTGGACACAGATGCCTTCTGTGGGCCCCAGCTGAGTACAGAGTTGGCCACCAATGCAGCAGTGACTCCTGCAGGCCTAGGACTGGAGTTAGGTGGAACTTACTGCTTCAGCCACCTCTGAAGACTGAGGGTAGGGAGGGGTGGGGTGCGTACCAGAAGGAGCACCACAATCCTTTGTCAGATTTAAAAATGAACCGGATGGAAAAGAAAAAACCAAACTCAAGCCTTCTAAAACTACGATAGCCCTAAAAATAATGGCACATATGGTTGAGCACAGGGGCGCTCACACTTGTGTGTGTGTGCACACCCATGCACACAAGCTATGGCTGGAACGAGGAGCTGATGAAAAGGTAAACACAAGTAGAAATCTTGAACCATTCTATCTCTGCCCTTCTCTACTTGTTTTGCTTTTTTAATGAAAAAGTAAAACAAGACCTCATAACAAATCAGTAAGAGAATAATAATAGTTACTATACTGTGTTAAGACAAGTGACTTTTATGTCAAAAGTATTAGATTTCTATCTCTGTGGCAGAATACCCAACCAAACCAGCTTAAAGGATTAAAGGTTTCTTTTGGTTCATGGTTTCTGAGGTTTCAGCCTGTGGTTTCTTGGCATCGTGGACTTTGGTCCTATAGTAAGGCAGCCTGCCACAGTAGAAGTGCAAGGCAGGGACAGGTGCTCGTTTCATGAGGGCCAGAAAAGAGACACAGAGAGAGACTGAGAAAGAAAGAGAAGGAAGAAAGATGAGGAGGAGAAAAGAAGAGGAAGAAGGGGAGGGAGGAGTGGAGAGAGGAGCCGCGGAGAGAGCCGGGGTCCCAGTGTACTATCAAGGCCACACCCCCAATGACCTAGCTTTCTTCCACTAGGCTGATCTCCTACAGGTTCAGTCCCGCCCAACAGAGCCACAGACTGGCAACCAAGCCATCAATGAATGGGTCTTGTTGGGGACATTCCAGGCCAACCCATAAGAGCAGACACCTATGTCACTGATATGCATGTCTCTTTGTGAATACCCAGTCCAGTAGTTATTCCAAAGTAGCTCCCACTGCTTCTCAACAGAGACGGAAAGAATGGTACTGACGTTTCACAGAGGTCAGGCACCAGAAGGAAACAAAGCAGGTGAGAAGTGTACGGGAGAAAAGTCGGTCGGTTGGTGAGAAGCACTCCCTTGGCTGTGGGAGAACACATGGTGAGGCTTCTAAGGGAAGCATTCAAGAATTCAATTTTTAGGCTGCGCTTCAATTCAGTGTTAAACAAAAGTTTCCTTCCCAGAGAATAAAATCAAATGAGCTGCCTTTGCTATCTGTACAACTTGGAGCTGGCTTCCCCCATGATCAGCTGGTAAATATGTAGGAAGCTTTGTCCCAGACTAGCTTCAGAAATGTATATTTTAGTGTGTAAGGCAACTGCCAAAGGAAGTGGAAAGGCTTAAAACTTTCCACAAAGAGACAGAAAAAGTTCTTGTTTCTGATGCCTTCGTCTCCTTAATTTTCATACTATGGAGGACTGGGTGGGTACTTACAGCAATGTTCTACGTTATCTGCCTCTCTCAGTATGTAGGGCGATAACATGTGAGCGAGAGGAGGTGATTTCCTAACTGTGTTGAGAAACCGGCACAGAGAAATGAATCAGACTGTAGAAGGCCCTCCAGGTAGGCTTCGGGACAGTTTGTAAAACTCCGGAAGGTGTTTTCAAGAGAGGCGTGGGGATGACCTCGAAATAAGTTACGGAAGTGGCCACACAGATACTAACACTGAAATGATGCCGAGAAAGTGCTCCACGATCCACTGGGGATATTGAAAACTGACAATTCCTGGAGGGAGAGAGTGAAACAAGTAACCCGCATGGCTCTACAACTTAGAATTTCCCTGCAATGGATCTGGCCCCTGATGTGCAGGACCAGCCTTCGTGGACGGAAGCCAATGACCCGGTGAACCTGTGAAATCCTGCCTGTCCGCGCGTCTGTGATTTATAACGTAATGGCGAATATTTCGAAATTATGCACAACGTTTGGCTTTTTTTTCCCATCAGTCTCATTGATCTTTTCACTAAATGAAGGGCAAATAGTTCAAAACATAATTGAGATGTGGATGGTTTTCCACACTATCGTGGTGAGACCCCTTTGAACTTTCACTCGGCTACTATTTCCATCTTTGATTGTAGAAAACCATGATACAGCACAAGTTCAAATGCTAATATCCCAAAGCAAGTTGATTTGAGAACTTGAAATGTTTTTGCAACAAAATTTTTCTTTGCTTTTTTTTTTTTTTTAATTTAAATTTTGGAGGGCTGAGTGAGGAGGATTCCTGCAGGTCTGGTGGTAGGAGAGCTGCGGTTTATCACAAGTCAGAGCTTCCGTATCAGAATTATCTTGAGTGTTTTTTTTTTTTTTTTAATTCGGACTCCAGGATTCAATCCAAACTGTGACCAGAGTCTGCGGAAGGCTCAGGACTGAATAATCTTCAACTTTAACAAGTTTGACACATGATTTTGCAAACCCTGATTGTATTTTAGTTATATATTTTTGCTGAACTAGGGATGGAACTCAGGACCTTGCACTTGCCAGGCAGGCATGGCCTCATACCCCGATTTTACGAATGGAATGTCTAACAAAAATCACGCTGGGGCTGGACACAGTACACACACCTGTACTCCTAGCAGTTTGGGAGTTGAGGCAGGAGCATGACAAGTTCAAGCCCAGCTTTGGCATCTTAGTGACTCTGTCTCAAAATAAAAAACATACAAAATGGGCTGGAGATATAGCTCAGTGTGAAGCCCCTGGGTTCAATCCCCAGTAACACTAAAACAAACAAACAAACAAAAAAACCAAATGGACACATCGTGACAGAGGATTTTTACTCAAGTTCAGGTTACAGCTTACATGAAGCATGGAGATGTTAAATTTCTTTCTAATATTTCAAATCGCATTACAAATACTGGGGAAAGAATGAGACCACGGTAGGAGGATATAAAGAGTCGTCTCCAAATGATCTGGTTGAGTAACAGTTAGCTGAGGGGTAAGCACACTAAATCTTCTTAAAATAAGAAAAGTGCGGTCACTCTGATAAGGGAATGTCAAATCCCACGGTGGGACAGCCTGGTGGCACAAATTTGGTCACATCTGAGGCCTGGAAGTGTGGTTGGTTGAATCCCTGGACCCAGAGAGAACGTGAGGAAGAATACTAGAGATAAAGAAACGAAATCACCTTTCCCGATTTCTTGTCAAAGCTAACATTTTATTTTCCAATTCCAACAACAGTTGATGTCTAATAATCTAAAATTTTTATCTTTTGGTGCCCAAATAAAAGAGAAGCATCTTTTTGGTGTAAAAATTCCTTTGGCTCGAGAATAAGTCTGCTCCTTTTGAAGTGGTGTGAAGGCTCTGTTGCCAGCTCAGCAGGCCCTCTCCACACTGGTTTTTCTCAGGACTCACTGTTGCAAAACACATCCTTCAAGGCTGGCATGGAATTGTGAATATCTCTCTCAGGAAAGATGCCCTTGTACCCCAGAATGTGCGCTCCTTAAGTCTTCCTGAAAAGGCGCGATCGAACACTACTGTGAATATCAGCATTTAGAAAAATAAAAGAAACATTGCCATGAACCCCTCTCAAAATGCTCTCTGTTGGGTCAAACACCGATCCCACGGTTCTTGGCACTTTCCGAAGAAGTTCTGGGAGTCCTCCTTTGTGAGTGTTGCTGCACTATCTTGGCTGCCTTGATGTCCTGAATTCATTCAAAATATTTACTTTTCATGATCATTCTGACTTTGGGGGAAGACCCAGCAGCCACACAGTGTCAGATCGGATGATTACGGTCCATCCAGACACGTGGCATTGCTTTTATTTTAAAGAAATTACCATAAAATTAAACTGTGAACTCCTTCAGAAAGTGGTAAGAATGCTGGACTAATGTATTCAAAGTAAAGGATAGTATTTTGAGGGAGATTCACAGCAATGTGTCCTTAGTGTAATGCATTACTTTAAATTTAAAGATCTACCATTCATTGTGTTTGTTGACCATACCACATGTACTTCTGGACAGAATTTATCACTCTCTCTTGGGATCTCCGTAGCAACCACACATTCCTCCACTGTTGCTATAGTGTTCTATGCCCTAGTCCATCAGTTACTTACCCATCTCCCTCACAGGATGGGTATCTGTTTCATCATTTTATGCCCAATGCTGCTTAGCACAGTGGCTTCCTAGTGAGTAAATGAACTGATGAGGGTTTCAGTCACAAGTCTCAGCGGAATGAGGTAGCGAGTATTGACCCAGACCCTGGACTGATCAGGGACAGGGTCACAGCACCTCAGTCTCCTCTAACAGCTGGGGCAACCCCGGAGGCCAGAGCAGGGGGAGAATTTTCCTCTTTGGATTTCAGGACCTGAGGCAGTGCCTCGTTAGCACTGTGCTCCCTGCTGCAAGTGAGCTTCTCCTGAGGTGTTTCCTGACCTGTCAACTGGCACCACAGAGTTTTACACGGAAATGTCCGTGTGGACTTCCTTCAGTCCTGTTTGTGGGCTGCCCGGCTTGGACCCTGCAGGGTTGGGTCATGCATCGTCTTCTGACTCTCTATGTCTGTGTCCCCCTCCCCAAGGGCATCCAGAGCCGTTTCATCCTGGAGAAAGCGCTGAGCAGAGCAAGGCAGCCCTTTCCTGTGTTGAACAATTTCACGCCTGAGAGCAATTATAAGCTTCTCATAGAACAGCAGATGCTGCCAGGTATTAGAAAAACAAAACAAAACAAGTTATTCAAGGTATAGCAAACCAAATTTATGTTATTTTTCAAGGCAAAGTGGGATGATTTTTCATATAACCAAGAAAGTATAACAGGGACAAAGCCATTCATCACCCCCTCTTACCTTCTCTCTCCTGGATGGGATTATCAACTGACAAGAGTTCTCCGTGTTTATAGGCAATCGACTGAGGTTGAACAAGTAGACACCAAATCAAGTGAAGGTGGGTTTAGAGTTTGCTTCAAGATCTGATTGTCTTTCCTTCCAGTTTCCTAACCAATATCTAAAAGTGACATTCAAATCAACATGCAGCACTCCTCAAGACACTGACTGTTGATGCAGGGAGAACAGTGTTTCTTCGCCCCTGGTGTCCACTGATGTGATGATTTTGTCATCATTAGACAGATTTTTTTGTTGTTTTTTTGATATCAGGGATCGAACTCGGGACCTTCGGCTTGTGAGGCAAGTAACAGAACCACTGAGCTAAATCCCGGGCCCTTGTCATCATTAGATAATTGGCCACAATGGGCTGAGACGGTTGTATCTTCAGGGGCTTGGCCTGGCCCACAGGAAGCAAAGAACACTTGCACTTCTGGGCCACAGGACTCTGGCACAGGATCAAGATAGGACTTGGAGTTCCAGCTGAGCCAGGTGCAGGGATGGATGTCCTTGAAGGCCAAGGTTCCCAGTGAAGTTCTTGCTTCAGTCCAATGGGGCAAGAACTATACATATTGGAATGTCAAACAGTATGCAAAAGAACTTGTGTTCACCTCCACCATAGGGTTAACTTTCTGAGCAACTATTAGAGATTCTCAAAAAAAATTTTTTTGGATGCCCAGAACCCAATTTGGGACATCTGTGATCCAATGACAACTGTGACTCAGGGGTTAGCCCGAAACAGGAGAAAGTTCACCTGCGCATTCTCAGCTTTTGCTTTGTGCTCAAAACCCTCAGGGGAACTTTGCATAAGAGACCCAGTCCAGAATCAGCTTAGGGAAGAAAGTGTGATTGTCCTCATTTTGCAGAGAAGCCGAAGATGGTCAATGAATCACCTAAGTCTGCACATTGAATGAGTGACAACAATGGGCTCCAACACATGGACAAGCAGTTATGCTAATAATTCACAGTGGCGTGATTCATAAAGATTGATTATAATCTAAACATCTGACTGACCATGAAGGATGAACTGGATACATTATGGCTCTTTCATGCACCTGAAAACCATATAGCCATAAAGCAATTGAATGAAGTGATCCTATTGGCATGGGAAGAAAAAATGAGCTTCATAGTCACACAACACTACTGATAACATACTGATTTGTATAGAAGATTAAGTAATTATAAATAATTATAAATTTTGTGATATGTTTAAATGAACACATACATTTACAGTGAACTTATACATTTTATGTAAAATCTAGAAAGACATCCCAAATATTGAGAGTAGTTATCTGTGGGTATAAAGAGAAGAGATTTTCCCCCCTTTTGTGTAAACGCAGTTTCCTGTTTGAAGCACAATAATCACAGGTTGTTTGATTTTAAAAAGCTAAATAAAGTAAAAATGCAAAGGCTGTCTCTAAAAAATAAATGGCTTTGTATTAGAAACAGAGTCCTTTTGTGTTGAGGTGGCAGAAAGCTGAAGGGTTTATATTACGAAGTAAGAGACTGGTGACCACGAGGCCCAGTGCCCTTCACGCCATGGGAAACCCCAACCGCACTGGGCAGCATGTGATGTCCTGGCCAAGACTGAGTCGGGCAGACTGGCTGGACCCTGTATCACACCCAGGCAATCACCGTTCCTAGACATCATATCTCGTAAGAGATGGAAACAATCATTCTAAATTTAACTGATTGGAAAACAGGAAGAGACTTAGACAAGTCCATTGTATAAAGGAACTGTAATCTATGAAAGGCACAAAAGCCCATTTTCTAATGGAATTTCTTCAGGGCACACAAAGCATCCTTGCCACTAACCCTTTATAATAATTTGGAAACGCTTTTGAATTTTCTCAACTCTGAAAGAATGAAACCATTGCTCTGCGACTTGTGTCCCGACGGGGTCACCAGGCAACATGGACATTTGTTCTTGCAGGATATGGAGGGTTGTGATGCTTTTGCTGCCCATGTCGTGAGCTCTCTGGGAAGCCACAGGGCCTGAAGAATTCCTCAACTGAGAGAAGGACAGCGAGTCTCGGATCCAGGCTGAGTGTGACTCCACTCCAGGTTCCATTAATACCTCCTTTAAAAATGCTCAGCTCCAGAACATTGCCAGGCACCGTGCCATCCTGTTGGTCCTGTCTTTGCCTCACCTCCAGCAGGTTAGCCTTTTCCAAGACCCTCTCTTCTGCGCTGTGTCCCGGTGTCTTGCTGTCTCTTCCACTTTCATATTTGTGTGAATTACTAGTGGCCTGGGACTGCAAGGCAGGTTCATGGGGGAAGCAGGCTCTCTGAGAGAAGATGGGTCTTAGCAGGGAAGAGGCGCACAGAGGAAAGTGCTCCCACTTATGGGAAATAGTACTAAGCAGAGCACAGAGCTCGGTGTGTGAGGGATATGTGTGAGTTTTCTAGGAAACATGGTGAACGGTGCTTTGATCTCTGCTGCAACTCCTTGTTCTTTTACTTGTTTTTGTGGCTCCCAAAACCTGCTTGGCCAAAAGAAGGACCCTGGCCAATCTGTGCTTCTTGTGGACACTGGGTGATCCTCTTACTGTTGCATGCTGAGGCTGAGGCCAGTGCTGGGAATCCTCATTTTCCCCTGCTCATGACTCAAACAAGACCCTGTGTTCCTCCATGACCCTTCAGAGCCGTCAGCATTTACACTGATGTTCAGGGCTCCAAGATGTTGTTTGTATAACATGCCTTTTGATTAACAAGACCTTGTACTCACATGTGTACATGCCTGGAGGTGACAGGACTCCAGGACAACCCATCCTGTGTGGCCTTACATTGTACTTAGCTTATTTTGTCCATAGTTGAACTGGCAGGACTCTTATATATTTCCCTCATTGTGTCATTTTGGAATGTTAACAGTCAGTCAAGAATCAAGTCAGTTCTGTGTGTTTAGTGGCATATTCCGCCCCGCGCCAGGCATGTACACACACTCATAGATGTCTTTTGACAGTCACAGCAATGTATAATCCAGTGCACATAAAGCACTTTCAGTTCCATTAGAAAAATTATTTTAATTAAGATGAAAATGCTAAAACAATTTTCCCCAGGAATCTCACTCCTGAGAACTTATTTTAAAGGGAATAATTAGAGGACAACACCTTAAAGACATTCACCAAAGAAGCTGTGACTGTCCAGTGAAAACTATTTTTATAAGCTACTCTATATTGAGTTCTTTAGTGCAGACACAGCTTCAAATGTTTTCAGCATTATCTTGTTTAATCCTTGATGATAACCCCATGATGTAAATATTTTCACCAGCATCTTGCAGATGAAGTCTCTAGGTTTGTGTAGTTTATGTCATTTACCCTAGGTTACACAGCTGGTAAGTTTTCAGTAATTGTGAAGTACCTTCTGTTACAGCAGCTCAATGGAACTATTTGAAATGATGAGTGTAAAGACTAAAAAAAAAAAATTCTTGAAAGTCTAGTGAGAAAGTAAACTATGGTACTATATAAATGTAATGATTAGTGACATTTAAAAATTGTAGACATAAATTATGATATTATACAAAGGAGGAAAATAGTAAAGTGATTGCTACATCAAAATGGTGGATTTGGTATTTTGGTAATTTAGTCCATGGTATTACAATGTAATTTTTGAAAAGGTCATCACATGAAAAGAGGACCATACAGCACACGTGACAGGGAAGGCCTCCAGCTCCTGTGAGAGGTCTCGAGAATGCAGGGGTAGTATTCTATTCACCTTCGTCACTGTCCCTAGCTACTTGTTTTTCCAGTCTTCGAGGTGATTTTGCCTCTAGAACACAGAAAGATGATAGGAAGGACAGAGGTTTGGTTCCAAATTTATATTTTCTTTCTCTACTTCATGTCTCTAACAACAGCTTTGCTTACAATCCAATAGACTGAAATTGTCATAGCACCCAAGGAAGCGGACTGAGGCCCATCCCTGATGCCGCCTTTGGACCCAGATGGACAGAAGCCCTGCTCTCCTCAGCCAGTCGGATGCGTACTGCTGGTACACTGGGGGAGCCGATGGGGGCACCAGCTTAGCTGGAGGAGCACTGATGTCCTTGCTGACAAGCGCCATGAAAAGTGTTTGACATCCCCTGGGACAGAGATAATTATGGCTTTGGTTCCCCACCCCACTGCTCACACAAAGAAAAGATCATTTAAAAGGAAAAGTACCAACAAACAACTGTATAGAGATAGATTTCATATGATTCCCCCAAAAGAAAAAGTATGAACTTATTTGCAACTACATATTTTAAGAAGACATAATCCAAAACGGCAGAAAAATTAATGTTCAGAAGTTGAAACAGACAGATTTTTAAAAGTATGACAGTCATTTGATAATGGCATTTCAAATAACTCAAGGGAACTGTGATGCGAAAACAGTCTGTACTCACCACCTCGCATCTCTGGTCCCACAGAGAGAGCACATCTGTCTCCCCTACATGGGGATGGGGGACCACACCTCCACCTTGAGCCTGATGCCCACAGAAGTTATGGGGACAACCTGCCATCGAAGAGGGGGCTTTCCTACTTGTACACACTACGAAATTGTAAATCCCACATGAATTCAGATGAGCAGCAGAAATACAAACCTTTAAAGTTTCTACTTCCCACAGGAAGTCTCTATCCTCCCTCCACAGATGATTTTGATTTTGAAGGACAACAGTAGGCCTTTAACTTCTTCTGCTTCAGGGGAATGTTAAATTTCAAGACTCCTTCACTATCCTAAAGAAACAGTAATAAAACGTATTTCAGGATTCAGTTCCTTCATCTTGAGAGCCTGAGATGGATGAACTACTCTGGGGAAATGAGACACGACTCAACCTTTCACCCGAACAAAATAACTCCAAACTGAACTTTCCACCAAATTCACAAGGCAAGATCATAGAAACTTTCTTTCTTAAGGAGAAATTCTGATTTTATATTTATGTACTCTCCTATTCCAACCAAGGGTAAAAGTACAGAGTCTGAAAAAAAATTACATATACACTTCAGGATAAAGAAACCGTTTGATGTTTTTGACAACAAATAGTGTTACCCTTGCCTGAGGGACCCTAGAAGATGTTGTATATTGTTGAAAATCCACCACACTGGTGGCCTTCAGAGAAGCTGAAAGCAGCAATGTCAGTGACCGAGGTCACCCATGCAGCTGCTCACCCTGCTGATAAACATCCGGGAGCTCATAGCCATCACCCTGAGCACCTCTGTCACTGTAGAGGCCAAAGGTAACTTGTGTTCATCTCAGGATGGCTCAATAAATTTGGAATCATGCTATTATATATGTTTTTCTTTTCCTGAAGTGTGCATCCCTTTTTTGGAAGACTCTGGATCTGAACTGAAATGGAAAGATGGCTGGATTCCTTCCTTCTCATTAGTGCTGTTCCCCGAGAAAGAGTCAGAGGGTCTGCTCCTGCCATGTCAGTGAGATCCCGGCCTCTGGGATGTTTGTTTAAACTGTGTCTGAGCTTTCTTTAGTTTTAATGAAGGGTTGGGGCAGTTTTTGAGGCTGTATGAATCAATTCGAAGTCATGTTCTGAATCAAGCTGCTATGTGAACATCAGTGCATTTGGAATTTCTTCTTACACAGGGGGTGATTAAAACATAGAGCTACTGCTTAAATTAAAAATATTATCACAGTCATAGACACCTTCCCATTAATGTCCCTCAGAGCATCCTTCCTCACTTTGAACATGCTCTCTTCATTGTTCTTGCAACTTTCTGAAGTTCTGGAAATATCTTTACAAGGTGTGATAAATATACAGTGAACGCTGCGGCTACGGGCCAATTCAGAGAAAGGCAGGCTCATGAAACCATCACGCTGTGTCCTCACCCACCTTATTCACCAGATCTGACACCGTGTGACTCCAAACTCTGCCCCCAAGTCAGAATGACCATGGAAGGAAACACTTTGAGTTGATTCGGGATATCGAGGCAGCAATGACAGTGCCACTAGAGACACTCGCCAAAGAGGACCCCAGAGCTGCTGCAGAGAGTGGTGAGGACAGGGTGTAAGTGAGGACAAAACCGAGGAGAGTACTTTGAGGGGCATTCACGGCTACGTGTCTTACTGCAACAGATGCTTCTTTAAGCATTCACAGTATTTTTAGATCACATCTTGTGATCTAAAATAATTCTTCACGCCACTGCAGTTGACCACATATGACCTGGAGTGAGCTATTTATGCCCATATAAGAAATATCAAAATAAATGAATGACAAAGGACATAGATGATGCCCCCGGAGTTTTATTTGTTTGTTTGTTTTTCTGAATGATAAATGGTGCATCCCTATATCTGGCCCATTAGGATGAGGGACCCGGATGGTCTGAGATGCTGTCTGTGGCTGTGCTCAAGGGCAGTGTTACCGTCCTTACAGGGAGCACATATATGTTCCACCCTCTCCCCAGACAGAGCCACAGCACTGCCAGATACTCGGGAGGCAATGCCACACAGCAGAAAGGGCACCGGGAGACAGCTAGACTGGAAATCAGTTTCTATCTACTTTCGTGTGAATCAGAACAAGCTACTTCATCTTGGATGTGCTCCTTTCCCTCTTTATTTACATAAGACAGGGTTTCTATTTCGTTCCTCTGTAAAGTACCTACACTTGATGTGTACTCAGTAATACAGGGTGCTGGTTCTCCTAAGTTCAGGTGGGCTGAGCTGATCCGACATTGGTGGAAAGAAGGAACAGTTTTCAAACAGTAGTGCACAGTTTTACAAGAATACGTGAGCTCAGTTCAAGAAAGACCTTGATTCTCTTAGTTGTTTTTGAAGATCTATCTTGTATATCCTTTGACAGCAAAGAATTCAAAGTGTGCTCTGAAATGGCAGAGATAAGAAGAGTAATGGAGCCGGGGAGTGGAAGGGAGATGCTGTTCGGGAATTGCTAGGTTCACTGACATAGAAAATCCGTGGGTTACAGGCGCAGGGAGGAGAGAATGATTGAATGCTCATTAAGGGGAGGCAGCAAAGCAGAGCCAGAGCGGCAGGCGATGTGTTCTTTGGTGGCGTCAGGACGGGCGGGGAGGTATTAAGACTCTTTAGCAGTCTTAGCGGTAACTCTCCTGCTACGGAGGGGGAGAATGTGCAGAAGACCAGTGACTCATTTCGAGTAAAAGGAGATAGCACTTGGTGTAGGGAGGACCAAGGAGCCAAAGATGTAATACCAGTGTCTGACTCAGAGAAATTATATTTTTTAAAAGATCCCGCAAAGGCTTGCTTTCTTTTCTTTTTTAAAACATTGAAGAACACAGTGATTTTTTTAGAAAGGGACATACAGAGGGGACAAGAGTATTGCTTAACCCAAACCTATGAATTCTAGACTTTAAAATTTTTTTTTAAATAGAGTGTGCAGTCCTTGGCTGGGACCGATAAGATACCTTCAGTGATTCTTATAATTTGATCTGATGACAAATTTACAAAAAGTTACTTTCAATGAAGCTGTGCTGTGATTTTTTGTTTTTTGGTACCGGGGATCAAACTCAGGGGTCCACCGAACCACTGAGCTAAATCCCTGGCCCAGCTGTGTTGTGATTTCAAAAAATTATTCTCTGTACTTTTCTAAAATCTCGAAATGCTTTGGATGCTTTTATGTGAAAGAGAAGAGAATAAATTGTAAGCATAAAAGACACACATGGTCTTGCAAGTTCAGATTATCCCTCCGGGACAGTGTTTAAGTAATTGATTTTGAGTAACTTTGGCCTGAAAGCCACGTCAGATGGCCTTCCCAAGTAATCTGGGAAATGAGTGGGAATGCAGATGGTGTGATGGAAAATTTTAAAGACTTCACCCAAAATGCTCTATTCTTTTCTTTCACCTTGTTGACTTGAACAAAATAAATGCACATGTCTGTAACTCCAAGGAGCATCTGTTTCTTGTGGCTACACAAGGTTTAAAAACATACAGCATAGGTTTAAGTTGCACTGAGAAATGCACCCACTGTACACCCAAGTGTAACTCAGATGCGTCTGTATTTTGGGCTTCTGCCTGCATGGTTACCGGTCAAGTGCTCAGGAAAGACCAAGTCTGGGCTCAGTTGCTTTCTTGTCTTCATTTCTGCACCATTGGATTCTTGCTCTGCTGTGTCTCTGGTTTTCGCAAAGAAATGAGTAAGGAGGAATTACCCATCCACATTTGGCCAATGTTACTTTCAACCTCCAAGAATGTCACTGGGTCCTTGTAGTTGTTTTCTACTTTGCAGAGGATATATAGCAGCTTGTTTACTGTAGCTCAAACCTTTTTTTCCCCCAGCAAGTAACTTCTTAGTTCACTCCTTTCCACACCTCATAAATGATGAGTCATATTCTCCACTGGCTGCATTGTCAAAAAGTGATAATCAAAACCAGGCTACTGCACTGAGAGTTTCTGTTGGTTAAGTTTCTCAGCCTTATTAGAGCCCATCAGAGGTTTTTCTCCTGTAAGCCATCTACTCTATATACAGCGTGCTCAGAACACTCTGCTTTTATACCACAGCTATATTTTATCTTTCTAGAGAGGCAAACAAATATATTCCCATTCAATTATTATATCCTGACAACCTGTTTTATTTTTTCAAAAAAAAGTTCATAGCTCCCCAGACTATTGAACACTGTGCAGAAAAAAACATTGGAAATGTATTCAAGCACAATATTACTTGCTGTCAGATAAGACACAGGCCTAATTGAAATATATTTTCAAGTCTTAGGTTACTACTTAAATCTCTAATGGTAGCCATCTTTCATAATGTGAAATGAAAGATAACATTGTTTGTTTAATCTGCTTTAGTCTTGCTCGATGATTCCCAAAGCGGACTTTTAGGAATTCTCTTTTTTCTTACTTACTAACTCTTGATCCACTTCATTAATAATTATTTGTTTGAGAGAGCTTCCCATGAGTGATGGCTATGTATTTTATCATTCTCCACTATTCTCCCCATACCCAAATGAAGGCTTACGGGTTTCCAGGTCCATACTGAAATTTCCCCAGGCATAGGGACCACTGACCGCACTTGTGCCATTTTTGTGGACAGAGGAACATCCTTGGTGGAAATGTTAGTCAATTGCTGCTAGCAAAACGACCACCAATTTGTCATCTTAAAACAATACCAATAATTACATAATTCTGTAGATTGAAAGTCTGTTTGGCTTTGAATGGGCCTTCTGCTCTTGACCTTTCAAGGCCAGAGCCAAGGCGTTGCCTAGCTGATCTTTTTATTGAGATATTCTGAGAAGAGTCCACTCCCAAGATTATGTAGCTTATTTGCAAACTCCAGCTCCGTGTGGCTGGAGACTACCCTCTCCTGCTCTTCTCTCTTCATCATCTGCTGCTGCCTCCCTCAGCCCCAACAGACAAAGTTCTCTGCCTCTCTAGGGTCATGTTATTGCACAGGTCCACCTCGACAATCCAAAATAATCCCCATTTTAAGATCCACAGCTTAACTAATATGTAGGTTTATTTTGTTAAAGTCAACAAGGTGAAATAAAGGAATAGGACATTTGAAGTCTTTAACTTACCTTCAGGTCCTTTGATGGCGGGAAATAATTCACAGGTTTCTGGGGGTGGAGATTGGGAATTTTGGAGAGGGTTTTCTTCTGCCTCTTTTTGTTCGTTGTGTAGGCACTGGGAGATGAGAACTTTCAAAAACAAAAAACAAAAACAAAAACAAAAAAACAACAATTGCTCATGTTAGGGTTTTAGCTACCAAGGAAAAGCAATAACCAGTTAAACTGGTGACCAAGGGTCTTAAGGGAATTCCCCTGGTGCCAGTATAAAAAAGGAGTGCAGTTAGCATGAACATCCTTGAAAGCTAAATCATTGGATACTATTTCCTGCTGATAATACCTTTTATAAAATACTGTGTTAAGATCTGTGAGGTTCACTCGTTGAGGGCGTAAGAGAGATTTCAGTCAACAGAAGCATGTGAGGCCTTGGGAAATCACTAGTACTTTTTGTTTAAACTAGTGTTTACGGTTCAATAAATGTCACCTTTGTGCTAGTTTTGAAGACAAAAATGCTTCTTTGTGAGGTCTAAGGAAGTTAGGGCTGGGTTTGAAGATTATAGGGAGGGAAATTCATATCTGACATCTTCTACCTTCAGCTTGTATTTGTGTTGAAATAGATGGCGTGACTTAGGTGGCAGCTATGTGAATTGACTTCCTCCTGGTGTCCTTCCCATGGATGTGCCAAGCATGGAGACGATGCGTAGCAGCCCTGAGGGGCAGGAGCCCGGCCATTTTGAGGAATCCTTTGGATTTCAGCCATTTTGAGGAGGACTTCGGATCTCAGAGATCTCAAGCTCTGCTCTTGCCTTTATCATCCTGCTCCCTGGCACAGGCTGCTCAGCAGGGACCAGTGGGAGAGTTCTAGTCTTGACCTTCTCAGTGTTCAGACTCATTTGATTTTCCTCTACCTGCTCACATATGTGGGACTTGGGACCTTCCCATTTCTACTCACCCCAGGGTCCTCTTGGGCATGACCCACTGCACATACCACCAGGAAGTGGAACAAACCGAGACACAGAAACTCTATATGCTGCACAATGTTAACATGCATTATGGGACTTCATTTAGCTTTTAAAACAATCTGATGAGGCAATGCGAAAGGCATTTTTAATTTCCTCAAGATGAAGCTGAGCCTCAGAGAGGATCTTTACCTTGTCTAAAGTGACGTCAATGTTGCATGGCACTGGTGTGATGGGGACCCAAAACCATAAGTGGCTATGAGACTGCCTGATATCATTTCCTATCAGTTAGATAAACTGCACGCTTTAGGTAAAGAAGACATAAAAGACTCCTTAACTCACACACAAATGGTGAGCTGGAAGAGGACAGCAGACTTTTTTTTCCACTCAGGTTGAGCTTGAACTTCCAATCCTCCTGCCTGAGCTTCCTGGAGTCCTGGGATTACAGGCATGCACAGCACACCCAGTTTACAGCAGAACTTTGCCTACTTCTTTTGTTCTTTATACGTGTTCTTCTACAGCACTGCTGAGGTCTGGGACATTTCTTCCCTGTGAATGTCCAGATGCGGACTGCAATGGAGGTATTGTCCAGGACACCTTCGGGTCACTGAGGGGTAATCCGTTCCTCCCCTTCACCTGCCCCCCTCAGCAGGGAGCAAATTTCTCCTCCCCTCCACGCACCCCTCAGAGGCTGGACAGCTCTGAGATTAACTGGGAGCTAAAAGCAGGATGGTAGCCAAACGAGAGCGATAAGCATTCTGATTTTGACGGAACACTTAAAAGTCACTTTACTTTTCCAGGCCTAATGCGGCTGAAGGAGGAGGGGGTGAGAGGTCTTCCCATGGGTTATACAAATAACTGCCCAGCGACTTCTTCACCTGGTGTTACTAAGGCTCCTTCCGTGCCAGGGCAGGCTCCAGGGGAGGCACTTGCTGTCCCGTGGCCACCTTCATGCCTCACTTGTTTGTGTCCGCGGTCCCACACCCTGGCTACTTCCCATCAGTCTGTTAGAAAATACCGCACCTCTCACAGATGAGCTACGTGGGTGTCGTCCGCCCTGGTTTACTGCACAACGTCTGGACCTGGCTCCATCTTCCATCTGTCTTTCTGTTTACATGGGGCTGTGATAAGGAGTGGGGCTGATGAACTCCTGTTCAGTTCGCAGGGAAGATGCAGAACCGGAAACGCTCCTGACCGCCTTCTTGACAAGGGTGTTCTCGGAAAGCTACAGTCCCGGTGCCTTTCTGCAGAGTGCCGTAGGCTTTTGTGGTGTTTGGGATGAGCTCCAGGTAATGAAGCCTGCGAGTGGGAGAGAGGCTGAAAAGGGCGAG
The DNA here is from genome assembly GCF_012274545.1 of Fukomys damarensis. Taxonomy (NCBI): domain Eukaryota; kingdom Metazoa; phylum Chordata; class Mammalia; order Rodentia; family Bathyergidae; genus Fukomys; species Fukomys damarensis. The sequence goes on along the minus strand of NW_022900923.1, from coordinate 3,615,698 downwards.
AGCCCAAAACCTCCCAGCCCCTAATTTATATATTAGGATACCATCGGAGCTTCAGCCTTTACTAGCGGTGTGCGGAGAACTGGGAAATTCTCCATGCAGGCTGAAAACAGCCCAAATGTGGCCTAAAGCACTCCGATGTGCTTGGTATCCCCAGGGGTCCACAGTGCTCTCCCCAGAGAGTGCAAAAGTGGGAGAACGGTGGCCAGAACGTCCGGGCATGGCACAGCCGCCCGCTTGTTAGAGACCATCAGGCTGAGAGAAGTAAAGGCAGACTCAGAAAGATAAATACCACACGTTCTCTCTAAGGTGTGGAGTCTAAAAAAAACATGACAGAAAAGTAGAAAGGAGGCCATTATTAGACAAGAGGAAGGGAATAGGGGGAGGGAGATAAAAGGGGTGAATACGATCAAAGTCCTCCTTATTCGCTGAAACCCCCCAAATGTGAAATTAATGGAGGGAAGGTGGGACAAGGGGGCCTGGGGGAAAATGAAACCATTAATCTCTATAACCAATAGGCACCAATAAAACAAAATGGGTAAAAATAAAAGCAGGGATATAAAGTGCTGCAGAGGAAACAGAAATATTGGCATGCTCCGGTCCCAGGTGGAAAGGGTTCTCAGGGGCTCGGAGTCTTCACCAGCTCTCTGCACTCTCCACTGCTTGGCCATTGGCCTGTGGTGCTGTGACCACTCGGAAAATGATCTCCCGGAAGGGGGTTTTGTGGTTTTCCTTGTGTGGGGGCAGGGCCTCAGAAGCAGAGTTTAGCCCTATCTCAACCACATCGGGGCAGAGGTCTGGGTGTGGGTTGTGCAGCGCCCGGCACTCTCCTGATAGAAAGTGTTGTGCCCAACGGTGTGAGGACAGAGCTGTCCACGAAGGGCATTTGGCCTGCGCCACATGTCAGCATTGGAAAGGCGTCCCAGTCAGGTTAAACCAGACAATGGGAGGCATTGTTTCTCCACTTTTTAGATCAGAAAATTGAACTATTAGGAGTTAAATTGCCCATCTAAGGACAGATGGCAGAGATTTGGACCGACTTTCTCTTGCCTCCCAATCAGTACCCACTTGGCTTCTATCCCACCACCTTGCAACCCTTGGCATGTGTCTGTTCTCAGCCTCGTTGTCAGGGGAAGCTCTGATGGATGCATTTGTGGCCCATTGTCAGGACCCCACGTCATCAACCCCTCCTGGTCTGGCTCTGATACCCAGAGCATCATAGAAGAACCTCGGGGGAGGTGATGCTTAATGCAGAGAGAACACATGGATGTGAAGACACCAAGTGGGTGAGGGAGGATATGGAGAGGCGTAGGGTGCCCCCAGGAAACCTCCAGCTGCAACACCTGGCATCACATGCCAGTGCTGGCTGAGATGCAGGACTCTAAGTGCAACAGAAGAGGAGCAGATTTTCATGACTGATTTCAAACTTCCCAGTGACCACCCTGTATGTGCAGGGTGTAGGCAGGACACAGATGTAGAAGACACAGAGAGGTAGGGGAAGCAACCAGGAAGAGGCTTCCTACTGATCTGTAAAACTCCTGACTCTGAGGCAGTGTGGTCTGAGGGGAGGAAGCAATCAGTGATCACAACCCCCCGGGTCATCTTTTAGTTGTGCCATCTTGACAGAGTTCTTTCAACCACTTCAATCATACCTACATAGCATCAGATAACAGCGGCCAAATGGGCTGACCTGCTGCATTAGCTTTCCCATCACTGGAATACAATACCCGACATCCACAGCTTACAGGAGGTGTTTATTTTGGCTCACAGTTTTAGAGATTTCAGGCAATGGTTGGGTGGTCCTAAGAAACAGTATGTCAGAAGCTCATGGTAGCGTAATGTTTCTCATCCCAGAGAGTCCAGGAAGCACAGAGAGAAGAGGGGAGCAAGGGACAATATTCCCTTCCATGCCACACCCAAGTGACCACCTCCTGCCAGGCCACAGCTCTCACAGCACATTCAGCTGCCAAACTGTTGTGGATGAATTCACTGGTGAGTGCAGCACTCCCACAATCCAGTCACCTTCCAAGCACAGGGGAGTCTTGGAGGACATTTTAGATCTCAACCAAAACACCTAGCTTATGGTGAGGACTAAGGAAGTAATATCTATAGAACATGGTTCATGCTCTATAGCTTATCTACGCCTTTATTCACATTTATTTCTATTTAAGAGCATAAACAGACTGATCAGATGTACTGTGAGCAGTGCATAAGAACTATGACCAAGGGTATTGGATTCATTTTCTTATAAATGTGTGGGTGCACGTGCACACACACACACACACACACACACACAGAATAGAATAAATGCTATAATGGGGTGGGAAATTAAAGTTCTCAAAGTAAGGTGTGAGTTTGAAGGCAAAAAAAGAAGAGTGAGAGAAATGAAAGAAAGAAGGAAGGAAGGACAGAAAGAAAGAGAAAACGCACATAGAGAAAGAGAAAGAAAGAAAGAAATATTGCACTGGTGCTACATTGTTTGTTTTGGAAATTCACTCAAACTGGTGCCACTACTCTGATTACAGCTCTGCTTTGAGGCGTGGAGATCTGTAGATATGCCTGTGGGATTGAATTTCCCCTCAACGCGCTGGAAAAAGACTCACAAATAAATGTTCTATCACAGGCTTCACCCTTCAAACGTGGTAAGTTTTAAATATGTATGCACATGGCAACTGCTTTTTAAGAATAGCTGGTGAGGATGTCCAGTCCAAATCCAGCCTGTACCCTAACCCTGGACACTGCTTTGCATTATGTGATGCTCCTTAAGGTACTGCACGTATAATGGGAAAATAAAATTCAGCCAAAACATCCCCCAGGCCCAACCCCCACCCCTGCTGCCATAAAATTGATACAGCAACTGGGATTAAAATGTAACTTGAAGCCAGAGGGTTTTTTTTGCAAATAAGATGAAAGCTGCCATTTAAGGTTTTCCAATGGCACCAACTGGATTAGATCTGCCCTTGAGACAGGCATCTTTTGACAATCCCTGGGAACCATGTCTGTTTCTTGGAAGGCAGAGCTGATGCATGCAAAGTCAATTAAAAAGCTAAATGCATAAACAGCAATGGCTCAACACAATTCATGCCACGCATTTTCCAAACAACTCTGGCTTTATTTGTCAGAGTTTTCTGCAGAGGATAGGCAGAATGGGTAGGGATTTGAGATTGGAATCTGAAAATCAGAGGGAAAAAAATAACTAAATTATGCCTGACTGGAGAGGATCAGAGAAATTCTATACCTGCCATAGATATTTGTATGAATAATAATTCAATCTGACACAGGTCTTTTTTTCTTAATGCAGCCCTATATATTGACATTTGAGTGCCCGTGTGTGACTGTGTGTGTGTGTGTGTGTGTGTGTGTGTGTGTGTGCGTGCATGTGATGCCAGGAGCGCAGGCTCTTCTGGTGTGTCTTTTCTTTCCTATTCCATGAATGCCAGTGAGTAGTACTCCACAGCAGTTAGAAGCAGTGACAGGACAGCAGGGCACACTTACACATCATGACACAAAACTGGACAGCCAGAAGCTCACATTCAAGGTGTGCACAAGTCCTCCCAGAGCCGTTAGATGCCATTTAGTTTGGGAACCCCTTAGGCATGAATCTGAGAGGAGGTAAGTTCTGCTGCAGTATCCACCATCTGGCCCACAGTAGCTCAATTTCCTGAGCCCCAAGGAGGTTCCAGGACAGAGTTCTAAGTGTGCTGTGCTTGACTCATGTAACCCTCAAGGCCTAGCAGGTATTCCTAGGCAGCCTCTACAGCACGTGTGTGCTCTGCTGCTCTATTTGCTTTCTAATGCCTGCATGATGAAAGGAAGACAGAGGAACCAAATCCTGCCACCATGGTTGAGTCCTGAATTTAGCCAACCCTTGAGACAACTCTTAATATGTTCCACTCTGCAAATCAACACGTGTTTATTTAGCTGTGTTTTGAGTACACCACTTAAAACTGAAAAAGCCCCGCATAGCAGACACCATCAAGCCACCCTTCCCAGGAGCAAAGAAGGAAACTGAAGATCTAAAAGCAACCCAGCCAATTTGTGAAACAGGAACACAATCCTCAGCCAGGCGTTCCTTTGCCTTTGCCGATGAAGAACTGGCCTTTCTCTTCAGTTGTGCTTCCTCTCTGGACACGTGCTGTGCTCTTCCTCACCTAATGTCACATCTGCAGTCCCCAAAGATGAGCAACACTGGATCCCCACTGAGCAGCTGAACAACCCGAGGCCTAAGAGAAAACGTAACTTGCTTGAGGTGACATGGGACATAGGTGAAGGAAATGGAAATTAGTGTTGCCATGTGTCCCGAGAGCCTAAGAGCTCACTAGGTGCTTCTCACCTCCAACCAGCTGTGCTACCCATACCTGGTAGCTACGCTGTGGGTACTAGGATGCTGACCTGGAGTGCAGCCCAAAGGCTCAAGTGTTAAAGGGTGGCCCTCAGGTTGGGGCTACTGGGAGGTGGTGGAAAACCCTGGGGGCCTCGTGGGAGGTTTGAGGGCACTGGGGGTATGTTCTTGAAGGAGATTGTGTGATGTCAGCCTCTTTTTGTCTCTCTTTTGCATCCTGGCTGTGATGTGAATAGTTTCACCATTCTCTCCTGCCCTGGGGTTCTGTCTCACACCTCTAAAGCAATGAGGTCAACTGGCTGTGTACCAAGACTTCCAAACTGTGAGCCACCATAACCCTTTCATCATTTTAATCTGATTATCCTAGATGTTTTGTCACAGCAACACAAAGCTAATGCACTGGTATAAAGGAATAACTTTGGCATGAATTTTATGGTTTACTGAGATGAGTAGCCAGCCCAGTTTCATCCTTTATTTTGCATTTAGCAGAATGGGCTTTATATTCTAATCTAAACATTTAAAAATATTATTAGAATCCCACTGAAATTTTTCTGCTTTCTATTAGTTCTTGGTAATATGAATTAACAGAGCCTTTCTTGTAAAACATACGTAGACTAATGTTTTGCAGGAAGCCTCATGGTTCAGAGGAAATATGATAGTCAAAATATGTGAGTTCTAGTGTTGGCTTTTCCCCTGTATACCACCTTGATTTGAAGTTGTTTCTTAAATACTTAGACCTCAATAGTCCCCATAAAATGTGAATGATATACTTGCTTTATCTACTTCATGGTTGTTACGAGGACATTAGATAATTTTAAAATGTGAATTTATGTGAGGAATTAAATCTTACTGTATGTTAGTCAGCTTTCTGTTACTGTAATGAAACACTGGAGGTAACCAACCTAAAAAGCAGCAAGATTCATGTTGTCACATCTAAAAAGCAAAAAGGTTTTTGGCTTACAGTTTTGGAAGTTCCTGTCCATGGTCAGTTGGCCTTGTTCTGCGGCCTGTGATAAGATGATTGGTAAAGAAAGCTGCTCACCTCATGGTGACCATGGCGAGAGAGAGAGAGAGAGAGAGAGAGAGAGAGAGAGAGAGATGGAGAGGAGAGAAATTCTCCAAATTCCCTTGGAGAGCACACCCTCAATGACCTAAGATGTCCTACAAGGCCCCACCTCTTACAGGTACCTGCAGTAGTGCCAAGCTGAGATGAAGCCCTTAAGACATGGACCTTGGGGATATTCTAAGTCCGAGGTGGTGCACAATGTGAAAATGATTCTTCTTGATTTTTACATTGGCATAGAAAGACACTGGTGGTATATAGCTGCTTACATAATTCCTGCAGTTGGGAAGTAGGGACATTTGCATAAAGGAAGAAAAATCTTAGTTCTCCCTAGTCTAGAGAATTGCTAGATCTCAGAGCCTGTCATGAAACACTAACCTGCCAAATCGGTGTGATGAAATTGAACGTTCTCGTTTCACACTTGTCATTGGCACACATTTGATTGAAACAACTCATCCAACAGTAGGTAACATTTTTTCCCCCAAAAGGAAGTGGGTCTCTTTTACATAGCATGCAAAGGCAGACAATCTTCAGTGTCTGAAGGAAGGACAGACTTGCAGAGCATCAGCATGTCCCTGATACCACCCTGCAAACTCCTTTCTGTATTCACACCGAAATGAGAACGTTTCTTCCGCTGGTGTCTTCCCTGGGCTGGGGTTTTTGTTCACTCAGGCAGGGGCTCAGTTGTAGAAGCGGTGCCTGTCTACGTAAGTGTTGTCCTTCTCTCTCCGGTCTGTTTCCCTCCTCGTCACTCAGCCCCACACACCGGCTCTTCACTAATGGATACCAGGCTGCACGGTGAGCACAGCCAGGCTCCACTGCAGCGCGAACGCCTCCATGCAGCTACCATCGCTGTTTGGTCACCATAGTCTTCATCCTCATCACCATCCTAATGGTTCCATGGCAGGTGTGTCATAGTTCAAACAGCGCTTTTCTATAAAATGCTCACCACAAACTTGCATAGCAAAGGAAGTAACTGTTGTTTTCACTCTTTTATCACAAAGGAAGTCCTTCTAGTAGAAAGACCTTCGCTCAGGTATTGGCTCAGTGAAGGTCAACACCCGAGCATTAAGTACCACCTTGCCTCAGGGGTGGGCTTTGTCCCCAGAGTCTCTGACCAAAAGCCTGTGTGTGTCTCCAGAATCCTCAAGCTGCGTCCCCTCCCCCTTGCCTCGCTGCCGGTTAAACCAGTCATTCTCTGTCTCCTGGTCTCAATGGTTCACAAAGGTAGAATTGCAAAAATATAACTTTTACTCTGGAAATTGAACCTCATCGATGGCCAGGCCAATTCTCACATGAAACAGACTTTTCCCAGATGCTGATTTTGCAGAGAGGCTTTCTATTTGAGCAGAATAGAGAACATTTTATTCATGGCAGGACATAAACTCAGAGCTTTCCTTTAGGATGCCGGTACAGTGTCTCTTTCTGCTGCTCTGTCCTGCTTTTTCAGGCCTGCGTGCTAAAGTTTTCCCAGGCTTTTTCAGAGGTGTCCATAATTATGGTGGCATCGTCAACGTGTGAGCTGCACACGAGCCACCTCGTTCCCAATTTCGTTTTCTATTTCAAGGTGAATGTGTTTGCAGAGTTGAATTCTAGTGCTCCGGGGCCTGCTAGAGATTCCTATTTAGGACAGCAGAGAAGCTTCTGTAAACTGAGGAGTGAGGTTAAAAAAATTCCCTCCCAATTCACAACTATCTAGTTTACAACTTCTCTTTAAGTGAGCAGCATTTTATTTGCAGAAATCAGAAGTGTGATGAGGAGGCATGCAGGGTCAGGACAGGGGGCTTTGTTCATATTCCAAGGGGCCAAGGAAGGCACATTGGTGCTGTGGTGAGAATAAGGTCCCCATGCCGCCCTGGTCCCCGCACCGCTACTGAGTTGAGCTCCAGCCATAGAACCTAGCTCGTGAAGGCAGCAGTCCTGCCCTTCCCCTTCCCAGCTCAGTGGAAGGGGTCTGCTCCTGTAATGTCACAGCCTTCAGTCCCTGGAGTAATGAAATGACTTCTGCCATATTTTAGTAAAGTTCTTGTCAACTTCTAGTTAGTCGTTCACAGCACTTGTGATGAAAAGTCTGGCCCCGACTATGGCCTGGTCGTTCAGTCTCGTGACACTTACAGAAGGGAACATAGAGGCAACACCTTCACAGTCAGCCCAGAGGGACCCCAGAAGAATCTCCCACTCCTTGTGTGCTGCCTGCTGATGACCTGAAGGACGGACCCCAGCAGCTGGACTTAGGCAACTGCCCCAAGATTGTGACCCCAACACCTTCCCCATCTGCCACTCTAGTGCTCTGCAGGATGAGGTCCTAAGAACCTGTATGAGAACAGGGTTGCCTGTGTCCCTAGCCCCTGGTCTAGTCTAGTCCATGACATTACTAGAATGTCATACAACCGTTAATATTAAATCGTCACTAAGCTAAATAATAACACATTATCCCGTGCCTAATGAATCCCTGGGTTGCTCTCTTAGGTAAAGCTGGAAAAAAAAAAAAAACTTGTTCTCATTCATGTATAGGATATTTTTATTTCCACATCTTTAAAATATTGGAAAAATCAAATTTGTGTGAAAAATAGAATGCTTTGCAAGGAAAATAACGGCCATCCTCCCTTTTGTTCTCCTACCCCCACAATCTTGACTACGGACTGAGATGTTCTAAAGTAGTTGAACTGGGTAACAAAGCAACAGATTTGATTTATTAAATTATAGTAAAATTGAAATGTAGAAGAGGGAAAATTATAAGTGTAAAGTGTGATGATTATGACAGTTGTATAATCAGTATAACCAATACTCAAAGTATAGAACGTCTCATCATTCCAGAAAGTTCCCTATCTCATTTCACCCACTTCCAGTCCCTTCCAGATCAATGCTGTCCTAATTTAATCACCATAAACAATGTGGCCTGACTTTGAACATCACATAAATGGAATCATACATGGGGTGATAAAGGTTTAATGAATGTTTAAATCAAAAATTAAACTTACTGCAGTAAAAGACACATTGCCAAACATGATGAGGAAATATCTTCCAAATGAAGGGGAGTATTTTAAGTGCTTTATGAGGGGTACTCATGCCAATGTATCCTTTTCTGTAATAAAATTTTAATTAAAAATGCATAGTGCTTTATTATTACTTCTCATTGATTAAGCATTTGTTTCTATAAAATAAAAAAGTATGATCTGTACTTATGTACGTTATTTACCAGACCTGGCACTGTGGAACTTCTGACCCTTCCCCCAAATCCGAAATGATCACGAAAGGTAAGCATTTCCAACTGATTAAAGATGTCAAGGCAGCCAGGACAGAGAAACTAGAGACACTCACGAAAGAGGAATTCCAGAGCTGCTTCAGAAAGTGGCAGGAAGAATGGGATGAGTATGTTCAAAGCAAGGAGACTATGCTGAGAGGGATTAATGATACTGTGTCTTTTATCATAAGGTTTTAAAAACTTAAATGTTAGCCATATTATTTAATTATACCTCCTAACGATGTATCCCTTGGTTTCTATTTTCACTCTACATATTTCTGAGATTGATTTGTGTTTATCAGTTTAATTTTTTATTGTTAAGTACTACTCCATTCTAAGAATATACAGTGAGTTATTCACCTGTTTTCCTGTCGATGACTGTTAGGTTGTTTCCAGTTTTTGGTATTATGAACAGAGATACATATTTATATACAAGTCTTTATATGGATATGTGTTTCAGTTCTTTCTAGGTAAATTCCTATGGGTGAAATTACCTGATTAGAGAGTAAAGTATGTTGTTCAAATTTAAAAGTAAATGCCAAAAGTGCCCTAGAGTGGTTTACTATCTCATCAGCAATTATTAGAGCTTTCATTGCTTTACATATTCTCCAATATTTGACATTTTGGCTAATTTACAGTCTTATGAGGTGTAAGGTGGTACCTTATTATTGTTTTAATTTGAATTTCTCTGATTAATAGTTCTGAGCAACTTTCATGTTTTTATTGGACAGCATTATATCTTCCTTAATGAAGACTGAACCCGGTCTTCTGCTTAATATTTGATAGATTGCTATCTTAGTCACTCTTGTCATCTTTGGTACAAAATACTGGACATCTGCAATGTCAAAGAAGGGAGATTTATTTTGGCTTATGTTTATAGTCCGTGGTTGGCTGGCAGGCAGGACAGCAGGGCAAAGGGGCGCATTGGAGGAGAGGGGCTCACATCGTGGGGCCAGGAAACAGAGAGAGGAGGGAGAAGCCGGGAGGAGACAACCCTTCTGGGTCACATCGCAGGGTCCCCTGTTCCCACCAGACCTGGTAACAGCAAGTTCATTACACCACGCCCATGATTCAGCCACTTCCCAAAGCCTTGCCTGTGACCACAGGAGGCCTTTGGGGAACATTCTTGGTTCAAACCACAGCAATTGTTTTCTCTTTTTAAAAACAATTTGTATTGCCTTATATTTTATAGCACTCAGAAGTAGTTCAGATATATGTATTAAAAGTATTTTCTCCCACTCTCTGGTTCACATTTCTGTTTTCCTAAAGGTACTTTTTAAATGAACTCAAAATTGTATACATTTCAAAGAAGTGCATTTTATCAATCATGCTCCCTAAGGAAATTTTTGGACTAGTTAAGGTTCAAAGATACTCTGCTGTTTTTCATTTTCTAGAAGCTTATAGAAGTACCCAAACTTAACAACCAACCCTGGAAACCCAAGTCCCGAAGGCAGCCTTTTCCAAAGACGGGGAGTCCCGGAAGTCCAGGAGCAAAGACAATTCTAAGGGTCTAGTAGCCGCGGCCCGAGCATGAGAGATCATCATTCCCAGCGTGACAGCTATGAGGCCTTTCAAGGGCCTCGTTCTGGTGTTATTTTTGGAGATGACTTCGGTTTCCGTAGTTGGCTTTCTCTGGGATCAGAGTCATGGTCTGCAGCAGCGCCTGCCAAGCCAAACTTTTCCCTGGGTGAGAAGCACGAGCTAACCCACGTGCAGACCTGAGCCCGGGGTCGCGCTGCAACTGCATCTGTGAAACCTCTTTCTCAAATATTACTCTTTGCCTCCGTGGAAAAACAGCATCGTTAGCAAAGATGACAAGTAGGCAAAGGTTTCCCCGCACGCCACCAGAGGGGCAGTGCTTAGAACTGGAAATGGCTGTGTAACCTACTTTCCTTTGGTTTTAAAATAACAGCGCATAGATTTGCATTTGTTTTTCATTCTTGGCCCTGCGACCCCTGCTCCCGTTTCCCTTGATAAATTCCATCTCGCCTTCCACACGCGGCCCTTCAGGGCTGAACACTTCCTAACGTCTTTCGTCAACCTGCTTTTAGGTAAGTGCCATTTCTCTGGACTCGGAATCTCTTATTGAGAGGAACAAAAACATGTGTGAGGAATATTTTACCACACGAAACTCTCATTTTAAAGTATTTTATGGCTGATATAATTAGTACTCACGATCAGGCACTACACAGGATATAACACGCAGCAGAAGTTCTGGTGATTCCCTGAAAAATAATTCTTTTGATTTTTTTCTTGTTATTTCATGGCCAGCTCTGAGTTGAAATACAACAAAAAAATAAATCTTACTGACCACCTGTGTGTATGGTTGCACAGATCCTATGAGAACCAATACAGAGGAGATCCCCGAGAAGAACATCTGTCGAGGTAAGCCGAGAGTTGTTCCTAGGAACACAGGAGGGAATTGTCAGAGCCCTGACAGAGCTGCAGTGGGAACATGGGCATCGTCATGGGCACCAACTTGCCCTTACCGTGGAGATGCTGAGCGAGCATGTTTTCCGTCATTTAAAAAAATAGGTAGAAGGTTTCATTCATGTCACTTTTTTCTTAATTGCAAAAATATGCGAGCTTATTGTAACATTTCAAACAATCCAGACGTGTATAAAAATGGAGACTCTCTTCCGGTAGTCCCATCCTCTGAGGAAATCGGTGTCACTGAGTTAGTGTGTGACCCTTCCTACAAATTTATAAACACACGCACACGCACACACACAATTCACTATGTTTTGCTACTATTTCTTCCAAAACAGGAATTGATTTATGCTGTGTGTGTGTATGACCCTGAAATTTGCTTTTGCTGTTTAATATCTCAGAAGTTTTTCATGTATATGGAATAATATATTATATATACATATATATGAATTATTATTCTGTTTAATGAAATACTCACACATTTGTTCACTGTCTGAGTCTGCTGGGGTTGCCACAAGAAAACCCATAGAATGATACGAGACGGCAGAAATGTGTTTTCCCACAGCCACGGAGACAGGAAGTGCATGACTAAGGTAACCAGTGGGTGGGTTTCGGGCCAGACCCCTCTTCCCGGGCTGCAGACAGACGCCTTCTTGCTGCGTCATCCCTGCACCCTTTCCTTGGCGCCCGCCCAGTCCCTGTGTCTCTTCTCAGAAGGAGGTCGGTACCACTGGATCGGGGAAGCGACTCTCATTCCCCTTAACCACAGCCTTAAGGCCCCACCTCCAGGTGTATATCATACTTGAGTTTAGGGCCTCCAGCTGTGAGATTTGGGGATACAAAATTCCAACCATAATACTTACTGATTCCTCTATTAATTGGCACATCTAGTTTGTTTATTGAACAATTTAATTGCTTCTTCCAGAATAACCTTAATTTTAGCATATACGGTTTACATTTATCATACGAATATACAACATCAGTGAAAATGTCCTGGATGGAGGAAAATATAATTTATCTAAAATTTTCCCAGCAGAAACAATCACTGTCAAAATATAATAACAATTACTTTCAAAATGGACTAATTCAAAAAATTGTCCTAGAGCGATCCATACAAATAGGAAGACAGACAGGTACAGGCAGATAATAGACAAATAGGTGATTCTAAAGGAAAGTGTATACACGCTTTGTTATTAAAATGATACATTTCCAGTTACTCAAAGTTAATGAAAAATCAGAGATGTGTGAACTTTTATTTTCCTTCACAGGAGTCGAGTTTCTGAACAATTACTCCGATTTTTAAAATAATTTGAGAAGCACTGGAGGACTATGTTCATATGCTTTGTTAACTACACGCTTAAATTTACATGATACTACTATTTTTCAATCCCTTGTGAATTAAAAGAAATTCTCTGTTCTTAGACTTCTCACACCTATAACAAATGTGCTGAAATTGAATCATTTTTCCTTTTTCACAATTTGTAAAATTCATATCTAATTATGAAACTGTTTCCCATAATCATTTAGGTTCTATGTATTTTTAAAAAAATCACTGTTCATTGACAATGTATTTGTCAAGGCCTCTCCAAACCCAGATGTATCATCTTAATTACCTACCTTCTGAGAGTCAGTAACTTATCTTCAAGTATTTCATCAAGACAAACTCAGAATTCACTGAATTCTTTTTCCAAGATCTATGTCTTTCGAAGAAAATTTGGCTCCATAAAATTTCTGGGTCACATTTTCTTTCTCTTATAGATTTATAAATATTGTCCCAGCAACTTTTGGCATCCCAAAGTCTGGTAAAGATTTCTGTCCTTTTCATGTACCTAGTTTTCTCTATTACTACCTATATTATTCTATGTTCACTTTCAAAATTGATAACTATATTAGCATGTGTTTCAGCGTTGAACCATATATATATAGTCAGCATTAGTCAGTTTTCTGCTCATGATTTCAGAAGTTTCAGTCCATGGTCAGCTGGCTCTATTGGTTTTCGTGTTACAGTAAAATAAACATTATGGCAATTGAACTCTTTAATTTTGACTATTATGGATAAAACTGTTTTATATGAAGAGTTTCTCTAAGGCTGCAATGCCCTAGGAATTTTTAACTATCAGGCAAAAAAACAAACAAACAAAAGACTTGCCTTTTGTTTTCTTGAGTAAATCCTAGGAGTGGAATGGTAGTATCACTTGGTAGATGTATGTTTAAAATTTTAAGACAATAATATACTGTTTTGAAAATGCAATACATGAGAAATCTAATTTCCTCACATTTTTAGCAGTGTGTATTATGGGCAGTCTTTTTACATCTAAATTTTCTGTATAGGAATGCAATGATTTCTTGTTATACTTTTAAGCCACTTTTTCTTAATGATAACTGGTGTCGGACATAATTAAGGTGCATAATGGACATCCATATGTCATTTTGTGGGAGTGCCTTTTCATACTTTAACCAGTTTTAAAATTGTGCTTTCATTTTCTTACTACTTTACTTTTGAAAGCTCTCTTTATATTCTATATGCAAGTCCTTTAACAGTGTGTTTTGTAAATACTTTCTGTCTGTATTTTATATCTTCAATGTCTTTGGAAAAGCAGAACTTTTAAATTTTGATGTTCAATTTAATGTGTTTTTCTCTTACAGATTTACTTTAGCTATTGTATCTAAAAATCTGCCTAATCTAATGTCACAAAAAAGGTTTTCTATTATATTTTCTCCTAGAACTTTTACAGTTTTGTGCTTTATATTTAGATGTTATCCATTTCAGTTTTTGTATACATTGTTTCACATGGATTTGACTTAATTTTTTGCCTATATGCGTCCAACTGATCCATTCTCATGTTTTTTAAAGCATTTGTTTTTCACTAAATTATCTTTGCACCTTTGTCAGAAACGTCTTGTCCATAATAGGATGACCCATTTCTAGATTTCACTATTTCCTGCTTTATAGCTATGCCATACTCTCTTGATTACTTTAGCTTTATTTCTTTTTCTTTTTTGCGGGGGGGTACCAGGGATCGAACTCAGGACCTTGTGCTTGCAAGGCAGGTGGTCGAACCACTGAGCTAAATCCCCGGTCCTACTTTTAGCTTTATTTCTAATAAATCTTGGAATCAGTGTCAGCCCTTTCACTTTTTTCTTTTTCAGCACTGTTTGGCTATTCTATGTCACTGCAATTTCATGAGAATTTTACTGTGAGCTGAATAATTTCTACTCACAAAAAGAAAGATTCCTGCTGACATTTTGACTGGAATTTTATTGAGTCTACGGTTCATTTCAGAGAGAATTATTAGCTTAACATGTCATATCTTCCGAGTCTTAAGCAAGGTCTATTTCTCTGTGTTAGAGTTCTCTGGAGAAATATACCCCATGAGGTGCATACATGTATTTCAAGAAGATTTATTGTAAGGAACTGGCCTATGCAATGGGGGAGGCTGTTGAATCCAAGTCCATGGAATACCTTGGCAGGCAGGAGGCCAGGAGATGTGTATAACATCAGTCTCAGTGCCGTGTGCTGAAAGCCAGGAAGAGCACTGTTTCCCGGGAAGTCCTACGGCTAGAGAATTCTCTTCCTCAGAGAAGGTGGCTCTTTGCTGTTCAGGCCTTCAGCTGATTGAACAAGGTCAATGCAATCATGGCAGGCAATCTCCTGTCCTCAGTCTACCGAATTAAATGTCAATCTTGTCCAAAATACCCTCAGGAAACACTCAGGTTTAGCTGAATATCTGTGCACCCTTTGGCCTGCCCAAGGTGACACAAAATTAACCATCTCATTTTCTACATTTATGGATTTGATTCTTTTCAGTAGAGATTTATTATATTTGATGCATAGGTATTACATCATTTGAGAGATTTATCTCTAAGCTTTTAAAATTTTGATGAAATTGAAAACTTTAGCTGAATATCTGTGCACCCTTTGGCCTGCCCAAGGTGACACAAAATTAACCATCTCATTTTCTACATTTATGGATTTGATTCTTTTCAGTAGAGATTTATTATATTTGATGCATAGGTATTACATCATTTGAGAGATTTATCTCTAAGCTTTTAAAATTGAGATGAAATTGAAAACTGTAGTTTAAAACTTCTATTTCCATTTGTTTCTAGCTTATATAAATACAATGGGGTTTTTTTTTGTATGTATATTAGGCCCTTAGTTCCCATAGTTTTTAAAAACAGATTCTATTACATATATAGAGACACTAAAGTAACCTATATTCCATTACATTATAAGAGTTTTCTTTTTTTCCTTTCCTATATTGATTCCTTTAATTTCTAAGGGATGACAACACAATTCCATTGCTACATCTTTAAATGATGCTGTGAGTGGGTTTTGCGTTAATGTTCTCCAGTGGGTTATGAAGATATTTTGTTTTCTTATCTAAACCCTTAGCAATGTAAGTAGAGCAGGGATGAATTTTTTAACTCTTTATTAGCATGCATTTGCAATACATAATGAGCATGTTCCTTGTGGGCAGTTGGTACATGTACATAACACATCTCAATTTATTTTTTTCATCCTCTTGTCCTCTCTTTTTCGCCCTTACTTCCATCTCTTAATCCCCTTGCTATTTGAGAAACACCTGTCTCCCTACTTCCTGTTATGTATCTTACATTTTTCTCTCTATTTATATCTCAGGTTTCTCACAGAAGAGAAACCATGTGCTATTTAAGTTTTGTGTCTGATTTATTTCACTTAACATTATGGTCTTCAGGTGCATCTGTTTTTCTACAAATGACTCAAGCACATCGTTCTTTATAACAGCGTAGTACTCTGTTGTGCGTAAATACCATATTTTCTTTATCCATTCATCTGTTGATAGATATATAGGCTACTTTCAAGACTTACTGTTATAAATTGTGCTGCTGTAAACATTGGTATGCTTGTGTCACTATAATACGATGTATGTAACTCTTTTGGGAAAATACATAAAAAAGAATAGCTGGGTTGAATAAAATGTCTGGCTTTAGTTTGTTGAGGACACTCCACACTGATATCCACAGTGGTGGTACTAATTCACTTCCCCACTTACAGTATAGAAGGGCTCCTTTTTCCCTGCAGCCTCTCCAGCATTTGCTAATATTTGATTTCCTGATGATGGCTATTCCTTTTGAGAAAAGATGAAATCCCGGTGTTGTTTTAATTTGCAATTCTCTAATGGGCGGTGATATTGAACATTTCTTTGTGTATTTATTAGCCATTTGTACTTCTTCTGTACAATGTCCGCTCATTTTGCTTGTCCATTTTTTGATTGGCTGTTTTATTTTGGGGTCTCAATCTTTCTGCTTTTATTTAGTGAGTGTGCCATATGTATATTACTGCCAGCCCACCTCGGCACTTGTGTGCAGGATAGAACGAGGCTGCTGTATTAATATGAGTTACGTATTGTACTCCTGCCGATGGCCACTTTTTACAATTATTCTTGGAAGGTGCCTGTCTTACCCTTTGTGGTACTGCTTACACAATTGAAAAATTGAAGAAATTATTTTATCCCACTTTGCTCTTTAGTTATCTAAATAACATCCTAGAAAATAAGTGGTGAGAGATAGCCAGAATGCAAACTTTCTATCTGCTAGGCTGTGTCTTGCGGTATCTAAGATCACAGCCACTGATATGTACTTGAGTGTAGCATCCTTTATTAAATAGCACTGATATTTGGGGTGAGTTGACCTCTATGCACCAGAATTTTTTTTACCTCTAAAATGGAGATAACAGCATCACCAAATTTATATTTAAATTCAGACTTAATGTTCTGGCACTAGGTTTATGCAAAGAAAAATAAATCTAGGAATGAAAAACTAAAGCATGAATTTTTACTCTGATGATTCTGTAACATATTTGTTTCCTACGACAAGAGTTAGTTTATTCCTCTATAACTCAACAGATGTTTTTCCTATTTCTCTATAGACTGTGCATGTTTTAAAAAATATAAAACCAATTTTCTTGCATGAAATAATCCTTCCACAAAGGAACGATTTTACATTTAAAGGCAGTCTTTTAAATACATGCAAGTGTGAGGCATTTTATTTTCCAAAAATTTATTTCTGTATTGTTTGCTTAGAAATCAGTCATGCAATGACTACATAAAATACTTGAAATGGCTGTAATAATCTATTCAATAAATCTACTTAATGAGAAGTATTTTCTGTTCATTGTCATCTTGAAACAACCACAAAATTTATTGATATTTCGGTGAACAAATTTATTTTGAGCACTAATTTAAATGATTCTTTTAAATTGAGCAAATATTTATGAAGCTCCAACTTTGTCTGAGATATTCTGTTCTCATTTTCTAATTCAATCTTCATAATAACCATGTGAAATATAAATGGGGTGTTAGTATCCTTATTTCACATACGAGAAATTGAAGTTTGGGGAGTTTAAGTAACTTCCCCACAGTTACTCAGATTATGGCAGAGCTAAGAGTCAAACCAAAACCCTAACATTTTCCATTATACCTGTAGTCTCTTGTTCCTAAGAATACACCTTCCCATCTACACACACAGCACTGACAGTTGGACAAAGAACTCCTTTTTGCCTCAGGTTCCATGAATTTCTATACAATCGCATGTATTCTTCCAGCTGTGACACTTATCATGGTTCACTGTGTCTTGGTTTTATGGTCCCATTTTCCACAGGAGACCATGAGCTCTGGAGAGTGGGTTTTGTGCCTTATTCACCTCTGTAAATGCTAAGCAAATACTGCCAGTCACACAGAGGTGTTTTGAAAGTTTTGCTGCTCGTAACCCTCAGAAGGCTTTCCCTGGAAGGGCTGAAGGGGCCGATGGCTGACAGGAGCTTCTGTTCTTTTTACCCCTCTACCTTCACATCTGATAACCTGATGGAGAAAGATCAAAGTCTTCCTCTGTTTTATGGTGAGTTTGTGAGAAGAAAAGCAGATGCGCTGACTTCCTGAGTTGTCCAGGTTGGAGCTACAGGACCCGGGCCAGGGAACGACCCGAGAGCTGAGGGATGAAGGTGCATCCTTTTGTGTTCACTGGTCCTAGCATCTACCGGTGTTGTCGCTGCTCTACGGAGTGAGCGTGTGAAGGCTCAGTGACCAGAGGAAGGGCCACAGGATAGGGTGTAGACGAGGGAGGAGGCACAGCCGAGCAAATGTGATACGCTGACGGAGTCTTGGTGCAGAAGTTCCTGAAAAGCTCTGTTAGGTGAGCTCCATGAGGAGAGCGGAAGGTAGGCCGGGCCCCCTTCTGAGCAGCAGTAACCAGGTTCAACCAAGAAGAAACATGAGGGCTGCTCACTCCTCAAGGCTGGGACAGATCAGCATGACGGGCTGGGTGACAAGAGTGCGTCGTTCTCCCTGGAGGGTGGTTCTCGCGAGCAGGCCAAGCAATGCTCAGAGATGTCACCATAGCAGAGAAACGGACAGGGGACAAGAGAGTAGCCAAGAGCTTAATTTTCAAGATGAGAATGTGGGTTGAATGGGGAATGTGGGCATCCAGGAAGCTCAGGAGAAAAAGGACAGTAGGAGCCCTACTGGGCCACCCTAGGAGCCCTGTGCTCACTTCCTGGAGTACCTCTTGGTGTTGCTGTTGCTGGGGCACTGTGGGCTCCTTCTAGAGATTCTTTCCAGGTTCTTGTTTCCCTGAGCTAAGGACTGGGCAAGGCAGGCATGAAAGCTGGTGAGGTTTTGCATTTATCTGAGGTAGGAAAAGAAGCATACTCTGCTCATGGAGAGGCAGGAAAAGAGTGGCTTCATATAAGCAAATAGCTCCATCAGGTGACAGCAGTAACACCAAGTTTGTTGATAGTTTATGTTCCTCATGCAATTTTGATGAAAATGCAGGATTTCTTCTGTGCTTTGTACCATGTACAGAGATGAGGAAATCACCTGATATTCTCAACTGAAGACAGTCTGAAAAATCCCTGACTTCTCAAAACTTCTTAAGACTATCAGGGTCATTAAAAACAGGAAAAGCCTGAGAAAGTATCACAGCCAAGAGGAGCCGAAGCAGCAAGGATGACCTTGAATAATGGGTGTCCTGCTGGCTGCTGGAACAGAGAAAGGACATTAGGCAAAAATGAAGGGAACCAACACAGAGTGGGGACTTTCCTAACAATATACTTCATCAATTATACTGCAAATACACTGTAGTACTGTGAGGTGTTATTAATGGCTGTGGGGTATATGGAAACTCCAGGCATTAACTTCACAATTTTTCCATAAATTTAAAACTTCTGAAATAAAAAGGTTTAAAGGGTACAAAGTAGGGTCAATACATCTAGAGAGCTAATAAACTGCAGGAAGACTATAATTAGTAATATTGTAAGCCCGGAGTGGTGGTGCACCCCAGTAATCCCAGCACTTGGGAGGCTGAGGCAGGAGGATTGCTGTGAGTTCAAGCCCAGCCTGGGCTACATAGTGAGTTCCAGGTCACTACATAGTGAGACCCTGTCTCAGACCACCTCCCCCAAATAATAATAATATTGTACAATAAAAATCTGCTGAAATATTAGATTTTAGGTGCCCTTGCACAAAAGAAAGGGTAACTAGGGATGGTGGTGATATGCTGATTTTTTTGAGGGTCCTAATCATTGCACAACTATAATGAACTAGCACGTGTATTCTTTAAACATATGAAATAGAAATATACATGAGCGAAACAAAGTACACCATAATGGAAGCATATGAGTTCTAATGTGAGCAAAGCCCAGGGTAATTAGTGACATACAAGCTGACTATTTACAGAACAGGAGGAAAGAGGAAACATAATCATGGAGTGGCATTTTACGATGCAGGTTGTCAGACAATCCAGATTTTAAATTTGTTATCTGATTTGGATTTTATAATGTAACAAAGTACACCATAATGGAAGCATATGAGTTCTAATGTGAGCAAAGCCCAGGGTAATTAGTGACATACAAGCTGACTATTTACAGAACAGGAGGAAAGAGGAAACATAATCATGGAGTGGCATTTTACGATGCAGGTTGTCAGACAATCCAGATTTTAAATTTGTTATCTGATTTGGATATTTTATAATGAGTGAATATATGTGTGTGTGTGTGTCACTTTACGATATATAAATTGGCAAGCAAGGTTTTAAAGTATTTTCCTTTTGTAATATATTTTCTTTTATAAATGCCTCTTCTTCCCCGTAATACACAAAATATCTTAGTTAATTTCTCATTACTGAGACAAAACATCTGACTCCTAAAGTTAATGGAGGAAAGATTTGTCTTAGCTCACAGTTCAAAGAGGTTTCAGTCTATAGTCGGCTGAATCCAAGGCAGGGTGACACAGCAGAGGGGCAGCAGAGAGGAGAAACAGTCCTTGGCAGGGCAGGCAGGAGGCAGCAGCAGCAGCTGCAGCAGGAGCGAGCCTGCCTTCTTTCTGTTTCTTTATATTCCACCCAGGCTGTAAGCCTACTGATTGGTGCTACCCACGCCTATGGTGAGACTTCCATAATCCGCACCAAGAACTATGATAAACCTGTTTAGTTACTACACACCCTTCATCCCAGCACCACAAATCCCAAATCCAGCCACCTATGAGCCACCATAGCCCCAGCTATGAGCACAGGAGGTTTTGGGAGGACATTGTTTGTGTTTAATCCCTCCCTCCCTTAGTCTGCCCTCAGTCTGTCTCTGACTCACTATTTCTCTCCCTCTCTCTCTCTCTCTTCTCTCTCTCTCCCACGCACATCCACACTCCCACATTCTTATTTTTGGAGACATCCAGAAATCAAGAGAACATGCTGTACCACCTAGAAAAGTTTAATAAACATAATAAATACAACCAATCCCTATCCCTTAGTAATGAATGTGTTCTTATTTATATAAGATTATCTATTAGTACTTTAATTTTTTATATTTTGTCAGAAAAATACCAAATGGGGGAGCCACCGGGAGAATATAAAATAAAGCAATGCACATAAAAGACAAATATCTGAAAGTCTTTCAAAAATGTAAGTTAATATCTCTATTGAATCATTTAATTAGCTTCTTAAAATTTATCTCAGGGGCAAGAAAAAAATGTCTTCATAACATTGTTTGTTCCATTGTATAGCTACTTTCCATTTTGATGGCTTTCATAAAGTTTTGATTCTTCTCTTTTCCTGTGTATGCTAACATGGAAAGTTCTGGATAAATCTGTCTGCCTTTGCTTTCCTCCAATTCATTCGAAGCCCATAAACACATTTATATTCCAGAGCTGTTCCCCATTTCTCTTCAAGATCAAAGCCATCACTATCCAAAGAGCACGGTCCCAGCATGAGAGCTCCTTGTAATGAGATGCCAACTGGAGTTTCCCACCACACCCCTCCTTCATCTCAGCACTGCATGTAGTTTCCTCGTCTGTGATTATGTCCCTGACCTTACCTTTTGCCTCCCCCACCCCCATTTCATCCTGCTTCCTTTGGTCACCTGTCTTATCATGTACTTCTCTGTCTTGGCAAACCCCAGTCCTACATCTTTCTCTGGTGCCCATGATGTTCACACTCCGGAGAACTCAGTGTTTCAGACTGCCATCCTCTTTTCATTACAACTATGGGCCAGTGGCCTACAGAGGCTGCTCTTTTTCTTCTGTGATGTTTAACTTCTTTCATAGCACAGCGATGGCATACATTTCTTTTTATGTCTACCTAAGCTTCTTGTCATTCAGCTGCTTAAGACTTGGCTCGAATTCCTGGCTCTTTTCCCCCCACTAGATCTGGAACAATGCTTGGACTACCTTCTAATGCTACTGCAACCTGGTATGAACAAAGGAATGATTAAGTAGGTTTATGCATTATCTCCCTATTCAGGCTATACATTTGAAAAAAACACTCTGTCTCTTTTTTGATCTGTGAAAAACCTTGAATGTTCCTGATAAATAGAAGATGGCCCATAAGTGTAGGCTTAGTTTAAAAGAAACCTAACGAAGTGCCTCTAGACTGTAATACTCACTACCAGAACCTGTCCCTCCCACCCCAGGCACTGCCACTTGCTCAGGCTTACCCTTTTGTGAACCTTCTGCCTTCCTTGGTCTCCTCAGACACTGATTTATATGTTGCTGAAATAAATGATCCCAAGTTGGGTGCTTAAGATACAATTTATAAGTAATAAGCACAAAATCATTATCTTATAGCCCTGTAGTTCAGAAGTTTAAAATGAGTCTAACTGGACTAAAATCAAGATGTTGAGGACCTGCCCTCCTCTCCGGTGGCTCCAGGAGAAGAAATCACTTGTCCATCTTTTCTGGCTCAGGCTGCGGTCCCCTGTCCTCTTCATCTTGGAAGAGAGAGGCAGCATCGCTCTGATCTTGCTTGTTGCCATGTCTCCTCCTTTGATTCTCCCTTCTAGTTGTGAGAATGTGATGGCACTGAGAACATCCAGGCACTCCCTGCTGGATTTCAAGCTTGGATGATTGGCAAACTTCATTCTATTTGCAACAGTAGTTGCCCTTCATTACAGAATGTGACATGCTCACAAGTTCTGAAGATTAAGAATGGATGTCTTTGGAGATTCATGATTATTTCTACACACTCTAGATATTACCAGGAAATGGCTTTGCAATCTAGGCAGGTATTATAGCTCTTCTGCCAAGTCCTTAATTGCACTATCAAAGCGTAGGATTCCTCTCTCCTTGAACACCTGAGCCTACGGTTGTCAATTGTACTGACCACAGGTAGAAGCAGAGTTGGGTTTTAAAGTAGATGGTGAAATACATCTCTTTCACCTGAAGCAAAAACAAGCTAGGTAAACCCTGGGAGCTTCCATTGCTGTTGCTGTTCCAGATGTGGTAGTATGAATTTTGTCTCATTTGATTCCTCCAGATTCTCTCAAAATGGGAATCCTAATCTTGAAATATTTTCTGGCCAAGTAGAAGCTAACAGATTACAGGTGGTTTCAACTTGTGGTTTTTCAACTTCCCCATAGCACAGAAGCAAAATGCATTTAGTACAAACTATAGTGAGAATTTAGGATTTTGTTCTTTTCCCAGTCTAGTTCTGTGCAGTGCTGTCAATCAGATGAGCAGTGTCAGAGAGACACAATTTCTGGCCACTGTTGTGACTATGACAGTAAACAACTGATAACTGGACAGTATGCTGTGTTGCTGAGGTGTTTTGTAGGTTAGGCATATTAAGCACATATTCAACATGGTATTTTCAATTTTCAATACTTCTATCAGGATGTAACCTCACTGCAAGTCAAAGAGCATCTTTATTTAGCTGGCTTCTCTGTTTATGCACACAAATGTCAGTAATGGAAAAGCTGGTGACCTTAAAAATCGACATAAAATTATGTAATTTGTGTAGTAAATGCTTTTAAATCCAGGTCAAAGTAAAATAAAATATGCTTCTATATTAGTAGTTTTGCATGGCAGCTAGCCCATAAAGAGGATTCATCCTGATATTTTTAAAGAACTTTTCCTGTAGTTCAGGATTTACATAAATGATGAAAGCTGGCTTCTATTTTTTAGGAGAGGATTACGAATATTCCACTCACTCTAGCCTGGAACTGATGCAGTTTGGCTTTTCTTAGAAGGATTATAGACGTTCTCAGCAAACAGAAAACTGCTTCAGGATCACACAGAGTCCTCTCTCATAATCTGTTTTACCCTGTTCTTTGCACGTAACATTCCCACTCTTTTGTGGCCCCCTGATTTCTGTGTCCACAGGCCTCTGTCACAACACAAGGCCCAGTGTGGAAAGCACACACAACTTAGCTCTGGCTGGGCCATTGTGCTAATTTCAACAAGTTCAACAAGAGGCCCCAGGTGGAGCAAATGAGGAGAAACTGTCTTACCAGACTGTGTTTAGCAATGTGAATTGAAGGGCAGTGTCCCAGGGATTTATTCCATTACATCCACATCTCCCTGTCATTTAAAAAAGTAATTGCACAAAATGGAATCTTGGTTCATTTTGGTCACCTTAAAAAAATAATGCTGTCCTAGATAATTAATTTATCATAGAAATGCATTTCTCATATTTCTGGAGGCTGGGAGGTCCAAGAACAAGGCACCAGCAAACTCAATGTTTCGTGAGGGCCCACTGTTCAATTCCAAGATGGCGCCTCTTCCTGGGTCCACACATGGTGGAAACCAAAGTAGCTCCTTTCAACTTCTTTCACATGGGTACTAATCACATTCATGGGTATGCAGTGCGCTTGACTTAATTATTTGTTAAGAAGCCTCCACCTTTTCATACTACTGTGTTTTAGCCACACCTTGGATACTAGCAGGAGAGGATATACAAATATGAATCTTGTGTATGGAGTAGCACACTGAAATTCAGGCCATGGCAGGTAATATTAATTTTATACCCTATAAACGTGCTGTAATATAAAATGAAAGAGGGTGAGACATGGCTGGTTTTAGTCTAATCCCATCATTCTGCAAAACGTCCAGATTAAAAAAGATCACTTTATTGCGATAACCAAGATAACTGGTAGCAAAGATCGATGCTCAAGCTCAAACATGTGGCTTCTCTACAAGAAGAAGAAAGCTGGGACTACTTTTCTCTAGGGGAAAAAGTGTTGCTCCTCTTGTCCAGAGCTCTTTTTCCTTAGGATATTTCCTTCCTGCCACCCATTCCTCTAGGTACTGGAGTATACATAAAAAGGTTAAATGGAAAGATTAAAATATTCAGAATCCTCTACCAGTGGTGTGTTCCACATTTGTATATTAATTATTTTATGATGTAAGGGACTTTGTGTAAGAAGGCAGAAATTCTTGAAGTTTTAAGTGATCTATATATTTGTGCTCATTTTTCCCCAAGAATTATGAAAGTTTAGATGAAGAAAATAACTTCCTTGCAGATGGTTGTCTTACTTTTCCTTCCTTTCACCCAGCAACTAAGTGATAGTTCTTCAGAATTACAGTATAAACTTCTTTCACATTGTAAAGCTAGAAAAGTTAACCTTTTCTTCTTTTTAGAAAATAAACTTTATTCTTTTCTAGAATGCAGAAGAGTAGGCTTTTGCAATAATATTTATGAAGCAAGACCCCTGGTCCATAAACCGGAAGAGGAAAATGACTTCCCAGACTTGGGGGAAATTGTCCAAGTTACTCAGTATTTACCATCAAGTGTATTTGTCAGAACATTCCTGTAATTTTTATATTCTTAAAATGTACTAAAAGTAGAATATATTGTAACATTTCCATACAAGTAGTTATTTGCCTCTTGAATGAAGAGATGACAGTGTAGACTTCCTCCTGCCTCCACCAGGTAATCAAATTAAGACTGTGAGCATCTTGAGTCCAAGATGTCATCTTGCCTCCTCCTTTCCATCATGGCCTGGTCGAGGCCCATATGAAAGAGAGATATGTTCTGATCACTCACAGGCGTAGCATCCTCACATCAGCTTTTGTCTTCCTCTCCCTTGTTTCTCTTTGCTTTCTTTTTCACGGTGACAATTTTTGCTATTTTGCTAGTCTTACCTCTATTTGACCAACTACGTCCTTCAGGTCAAACCCAGACTGCCACATATTTTTCTGCAGCCTATGAGCTAAGAATGACTTTTACATACTACATTGATTTGTAGAAAAGTCTATTTTATGACATGAAAATCACAGGTACATCAACTATACAAAATAAGATAAATGTCATTGGAACACAGCCATGCCTGTGCGTGATTTCCTGAGACAGGGCGGAGTTAGGCAGTGGTGGAAGTAGCTGTAGGGCCTGTAACTAAGGAAACAGGTATTCACTGGTCTTTTACCAAAAAATATCCTGACTTTTGAGTTAGACCACTTGACTCTGAGGCCTATCTGGTAAATTCTGCATTCTTAATGCCTGGGGTTTTTTAAAATCAATTTTTGCTTTTTATTTATTTATCTTTTCAACCCAGATACATCTGTAATTTTCAACACTGGGTATGATTTTTTCATATGAAAGAAGTTGGGAACTCCTTGGCTAATTTTTTTTTCTCAAGCAGACATCCTGGACATGGCTTATCTATCTATGAAAGGAGAGTCCTTGATGAAATGAATAATGGAAGAGAGAAGCAAAATGTGAAAACTACGTCAAACTTAGAAAACAAACTGTTATATGTCTAGGTGGAGTTTGCAAGAGCTCAGAAAAAATCAGTCACTAAAGGGACACGTTCAGGAAGTCATCAGTAGATGAATGATGGGTGAAGGCATGACAAAGGTATCATGAAAACCCAAGAATCTGTACTTGAAATTTGAGTACTTACTGTGTACTCACGAACAGATAGTCTTTCTGAGCTACACTACTTCTTTTAAAAGGCTGACTACACCATTTGTCATTTTCTGGAAGTGAAATGATCATGATTCTGGCTGTAATTCATCTACACTGATTTTTTTTCTTGTTGCCAGGAATAGTTTAGGGTGGAGAAAAGAAACACTGGGCAGAAGCAGAGAGGGAGGCATGAGAAGGGAAGTGAAGACTATTCCGGGTACATTCCTAACCTTTGGTGATGACTGCACACAGAGCCACTCCACAATCTCCAATAATTTATTTCCAGCACTAACATCGGTACCAAGCAGGCTGGGATCCAGTGCAGCTTGCCCCAGTCCCCGCAGCCCTGTAACCCCATTTGCTGAATAAAAACCCTAAGAGCAAAGAAAGCCCTTTAGCTTCCCTCTCTCCCCCTCTCCCTCCCCCAGGTGGTAAGATTGGGGAAGGGTGTCAGAAATGCCTTTCTACTCTTATCTGTGTTTCACTCACTCTGGCCCTGAGGTCTGCACACAGCCATGGTCCCTGGGCCTGAAAGAATGATGCTGAGAAATCAATAGTTTGTTACCTTAATAGAAAATTGATTACCCCTTTGTAGATTTTTAACCTTTTGCTCTTCTTTTCCCAGGAATAAAATATTAAAATCCTCTATTAAAAATTCTCTTTATTATGTCTCAGTCTGCCATTTAGACATTCCAGCTTCCCATTTCCTTCCAAATCCCTGTTTTTATTATAAAAAAATAGTAACTGGATGCCTTCATGCCTGGCTCTTCATTTCCACGTGTCCTCGTCTCCTCATCATTTCTGAACCTCTTATAATTGGGTTCCTCGGTTCTATTCTCAATTTCTTCAGAATTTCCTTTTCATGTCATAGCATCATTTCTTCAACTCTCTCTTTTTTCAGGCTTTTTTGTTATTGATTTATATAAAAGGTTTATGACATTAGCTCTTTCAAAATTAAAAAAGGCTATTTTAGGAAAGCCATATTTAGATATAGGCTAAAGAAAAATAGTTTTATAAGTCTTACCATGGAATACAGCAGTTTTCTGTGTTCTCCCAGGTCCTGAATGCTTACTGCTCCTCTAAGGAAACCACTTGTAACTCTTATAGATGTTTCTTAGAGCATTTATCTCTGTATCTTTAACTGACAAGTGCATGCCCACTTCTCAGTGGGGTATGTGTGTGTGTGTGTGTGTGTGTGTGTGTGTGTGTTTGTGCATGCATGTGCACATGCGTGATATAACCTATTGAGTCTCATCTCTGAAAAATGAGGCATGAGATCTTTTATCCCTTTTACACACATATTTCCCGACCCTTCATCTTCTCAACCTAGTTACATCACAAATTTTATGATATGTTTTACTACCAGAACATAGAACAGTGTGTTCTAGTTTAATCCCAAATATACTGCCAGAAATTTAACTCTTCTTTCAATATGTTCAACCAAATCCTGTAATCTTTCAGTTGCATTGCTTTCCTGACAGCTGCATCCTGCAGCCCTCAGTCCCTCTGTCCTTGTGTGCATGGCTGACCCAGGGGCTGTCAGGGAAGGAGAATGTTAGCAGCAGGTTTATAATGTCAACTTCTTCATCAGGGCCCCTGAGGGCAAGTTTACCCTGTAACAGAAATGTTCTCTATTAATGCCTGAAATATGAATATACCTAAAAGATATATATGAATCCTTTAGGAATAACTGTATATGAACTAGCAATGTAGGGCTGTTTTCACAAGGATGCACACTATAAATAACTGTAAATACATTTTGGTCCTCATTTACACTTTGTTTCTCACATCAGAGAAACTAAACAGTATTTACACATGTGTGTCTTATTTTGTTTAAGAGTATGGCCTCGATGTACATCTATTTAGCTCTGAATGTCTCTAGTTTATCATTCTTTATGGCTGAGTAGTCTGCCATTTTATAAAAAAAAAGACCCACATCTTCTTTACCCAGTCACCAGTGTGAATAATGTGAAGGCCCTTCCTGGATGTGAATGTTGCCCTAAGGGCTGGTAGCCTGGATAGACTATAAGGGACTGAAAAAGGACTGCTGCTGCTGCTTGCCAATTGCTGCTTGCTGCTTTGTTGCCTTCTGCCTGCCATGAACTGTTTCTCTTTTGCCACACCACCCTTTCTTGGAGCCAACCATGAAGTGAAACCTCTACAAACTGTGAGCCAAATGAACCTCTCCTCCTTTAAATTTGGGTGTTGTGTATTTTGTCTCAGCAACAAAAAAAGTAACTGAGGTACTCATATCCATTTTGTTTAAGAGCATAGACACTGGAGACAGAGTTCTTTGACTTGATTACTTAATAGGTTTTTGATCATGGACATATTACTTTACTTCTCTAGTCTCATCCATAAAATAGGGTCAGTAATATTCTCTATCATATAAGATTTGAAGAGTAAATTGATATACATTAAGCATTTGGAAAAATGCATGGCAGAATAGAGGTGCATAAGCAGTGGCTATTATTTCCCTTGTTGCATTATATCCTGTAACAATGTCCCAGAAAAACAGAGCTACATTTGTTAAAACATCATGCTGAAAGCTTTATTCTTACATCCCACTTGATGTGATAGTTTGGCAATACTATAACAAATTTGGTTTGCAAACAAAAGCATTTGGCAAAAATTTTCTTCCGTTCACAAACTCCACAGCAAATGAGACCAGGCCCTGGGCATCTTCCCTGAATGAACATAAACATGGCTATTGCCCCCAGAATCATGGAATGAATTAAGTTCATTAACTGAGGTACCATCATATAGAGAACTGAAAGTTGGAAAACATTTTCACTTGGGTTTCACTATTATTTCTAGTTTCTGGTATTGCTTTGAAAAGATTGGTTCCATTCCAACCCTCAAATCCTTACTGAAAACCTCCATGAATGCTTTAAAATCTGCACAATGTTTGTAGGCTTTACAATAGTCTGGATAACTATGAATATATTTCCTTCATCTCCAGGAAAGATGTTTAATTATAGGACATTGATTTGAACTTTTTCTTTGTTATTGTTGATATTTCTGTGAATCTTTGTTTCTTCAGTTTTTATGTGCCATATGTTGGTTCATAGATTTATCTTTTCTTTTTATCTATCTTTTCTATTTTTTATGTAACTTGTTCTTAGTAAAATACTTTGCTATCTAGCTCTTTATTATAGTTTTTATTCCTTCTACTATATTTTAATTTCCAGGGTTTATCTTTTTAATTCTCCTAATATACCTCTTTTTTCACATTCTTGTCTGGTTTAATGATTCATAGAAAACTATATATATAGATATAGATATCTATATCTATATCTATATCTATATCTATATCTATACACACACACACAAATGTATATATGAAGAACATATTCAAGCATATTCACATAAACACACTCATAGTTTTTTGGGTTAAATGTTTTCCTTCCATAGGAAATGTAATGATCTTTGACCATCTTTATTTAAGGGTGAGGCACTGAAAAAAACATTGGATCCTGTGCTAAATGAATTGATGCTGAGGCTGGAAAGAGTCAGGCTACAGTAACTGGAAAGGTCATGAAGAGAACTTCTGGATGCTTTTAGTACTATCCATTATTTTTTTGACACAACTAAAACTTGTATTAGTTTTTCTTTTGTCATTATTCATTGAGCTACATACTCATGATTATTTTCTGTTTTACATTTCAAAACTTTAAAGAAGACAGATTAATCAGGGTTTTGGTTAAGAGGTGGGGCTCATGTTTTGATGAGTAATCAACTAATTGTGGAGATTGAAGTGATGCTATGAGTTCAGGGGACTGAACACTGCCAACTGTGGGTTCAATCTCTTGAGCAATGCTTTATCCCCCAGGAATCACCTGACATTTCCCTAGGTCCATGAGGTAAGCATTGCCAAAGTGCTCTGGTAAAGGAGAGGAACTGGGCCTCTGGCCATTTATTAGTAAGCTTTCACAGAACCTCTTATTTGGGGAGTGGCTTCCTGCTCTTAGCATTTCCTGGATGCCCTGAGTGTAGACTTTTGTATGTTCCTGACCCGGCAGAGCCCACTACTTACTCTCCACCTTATTGGGCAGGGCCTGTGCATTTGGCTGCATGGAACTCAGGAAACAATATGATGATTTAGTTACTTTTTTTCAGAATCTAAACCACTTTTCCTGTATTCAGACTCACGGGCACCTTCTACCTTCAAAGAGAGCCATGGTTGAGTTTTTCCTAGAGAGTGTTGTGAACATGTCAGTTTTGGGCTCTGTCAAGGATGCTCTGACTTTTACTTTTAAAAATTGCATTAGTATATAAGATCATAATGAGATAATTGACCATGTGAAATAGGAAGAAAAGAGCTAAAGGTGTAGGGAAAGTGGGAAGGGTAGGGTAAAGGTAATAAGGGAAAAGAACAAAATATGACAAAATGGAAATAAAGTGTTTGTAAATGGGGAGGGGAGGAGGGGGTGAAGGGAGGGCAGGGAAAAGGGGAAAAAATGAGAACCAAGACCTGTCAAGTAAAGGTACAAGATCCCAGTAATGAATGTAATTGTACTGTATACCTAAAATGTACCAATAAACTCAATAAAATAAAAAAAATTGCATTAGATCAGGCACCACTTGCTCTCTGATTTCCAACTTTTCAGATGTTAAGGGACCTCCCTTGCTTGCTGTAATTGTTCTTTGTCCTTGTGGGCTGCTTTATAATCTTTTTACTCTTTGGTGGCATTTCAGGAATGAACAGAAGTAAATGCGTCATCTCACTTTGCTCTGCTTGACTGGAAGCATCAGCACTGTCTGTATCTTATCCTCGCTCTCCGTGCTCCTGAGTCCCATGTCCCCATGCTTTAGTGATTACATACACAAAGGTGATTTCTGATTTAAATCTTTTCCCCTTTGCATCGTTACAAATTTATATTTTAACTACCTTCAGCATGTTCCAAGAGGGTGACCCATAGGTACCCCAAGTTCATCATGACCCAGACAACACCATTATTTCACTTTATCAGTGGAAAATATTCACTGCCATTTGCTTCTTTCAGCTCCTTCATTGCCCCTCATTTCAACTCATTACCAAATCCTGTTAATTCTGCCTCCAGGATTTTAAAAAATTTGACCTGTTCCCACTTTTATTCCTCTGCTTTGAATCTGGACAATTAAAAGGGCCTCCTAAACTTTTAGACTATGCTAAAAACATCTGTCATATTTTAATTACTTTAGCTTTCACATTTTGGTAGAATTACATCCAAATCTTTTGGTCTAGCAATTTGTGAACTTTTTACCATTTCCCCTTAGCACACTCTTTTATGATGTCTCTCATAATCCATGCACAAGCGGAGTCTGTATACCCATTGTTTCAGGGGCACAGCTTTAAAATTCCCATAGTCAACTTCTGTTTTCCCACCAGAGAGAAAGTCATTGGTCAAGGTCAGTCTTCTCTGGTAACTTCTTCCTTGAGAGTGCTTGCTTTTGAATACTCAGGATTTTGGTGACTTTGGGGATTGAAGAGACAGTGGCTACTGTAAGCAGATGGCAACACTACTTGAGCAGTAAATTCTTCTTCTGAGAAACAGTAAGGAGATATCTTAAACTTAAACTTGAAGTTTAAATTTCACCAGTGACCAACGTAGAACTTTCCCACTCATAGCCAAATGCTGTAATTAGAAAGCCCAAGCAGATCATCGCCATTAAATGCAGCATCTGAGTCTATAGCTAATGAATGATCTTCCAATATCAAACTAGAAATGCTCTTATCTTAGTGGGTAGAAAGTTCTGAAAAAATAGTCAAAACACGCCTGGAAAATCCCATCCCACGAATGTGGTGTCATGATGACTTTACAATTCTTTACAGCTGTAAACTGTTTAATATACTTCAATAAAACTTGGAAAAAGCCAAATAACATGCAATTTTCTTTGGCAAAAAAAAAGCCTGCCTTAGGTACAGTGAAAAGATTTGTATGGGTTCAAAAAGGGCAACAAAAGATTCAAAAGATACTTTTTATTTTTTTGCTATCATTGGCTCACTTTCAACTTTTGTGTCCAAAACAAATGAATCTGGATGGAAGTAGTTAAAAGACCACAGTGAAGTAGTCCAACTCTTTTCAAGATATTGTTGCTCCACTCTCCTCCCCCATTGGAAATCTGTGTTAGGAGATAGAGACCACTTCAGCCCAGTGACTCACTTCTCCTTCCCAGCCAGAACAATTAAGCTCCTTGTATAACACATGACCTGAAGCATGCTCTTCACCACATCATCCCACCTCAGAAAGCCCAAGGGGTCCGCTCTGACATTTAACAGCTCGCAAATTCAATCTCTTAGCTAGATGAACCCAACTTACTGCTTTTACAGATTGACTGCTGGGCTATTGCAAGGTTTCTTCTAGATTTTGGGTAATATATAAAATGTGCTGTCAGTTCAACTGCCAGCCTGAATAGCATTACACACGGTTCTTCATCATGAGGGAGACGGCCAGTTGTGAGCCAGCTGAAGGCAGAAGAAGCAAAAGCAAACAAATCCTTCATCCCTTACTCCTCCTCCTCCATGCATCAATCCTTGAGCACAAAAAGAAAGGAAAGGAGGGAAATATTGTAAGCATAGCCAAAACCTGAGGTGTATGATCTGTGCAGCTAGGCTCCCATGGCCATAGGTAGTCTTGGGGGTTAACACGATTCTACTCCATGTGGCCGAAGCATTAATGCCTTTTGCAGGTTTGCCACTTCTTTATTACTAGCAGCTGAACAGCTTTTTTCCTCCTCCGTCTTTCAATTTTTATTGATATGTTGCCATAGTTTGCATCCAACCCTCTAAACAGCATTAGCTCATTTTTTTTTTCACTCCAGTCTTGCAGATTAGCTCATCTGGGTTATGTTCTTTGGTGTGTTGGTGTTGAGTGTTGAATATGTCTCAATTTTTCATTCTTAAAGACATCTCCATTTATAACAGGTACTTGATGAGTCTGATCTTCTTTTAAGCTGTGTGTTTGACTTCTGCATGAGAAGACTCCCAGATTTTCATTTCTTCATTTGTTGGTATCAGTAGCAGGTGGATTGATGCAGAAAGAGAGAGTTTTAGCTTACTGTCCTTTATTTTTTAAAATTGTTTCTAAAGCTCATCTCCTTACTGGAACTCATATATTTGATGTGATTGTCATGGGGATTCTATTTCCATCAGTTTAATATAATTGAAATCTCTTCTAAAAAAACAAGAAATCTCTTCTTCATCCTCTGAAAACAAACAACTTTTCCTCTGAGATATGTTTTGTTTACACTTTATTCAGCACACACTCTACACTTCCTACATGGACATCAGAACTCAGTTTTAAAAATAACCAAATTGAATTCAAATAAATTAATCCTAAGTATATGGGAACATTGCTATCCTCTACCCCAAAACAAATGCACCATGCAACATAATGCAATTCAATTCATACTCCTTTATTTCCCCACTTATCCTAGTTGTAGAACTCAGAGCAAACACATGCAGAAGAGCCCCAAGCTACCTTGTATCTGAGCTTACTCCCTCAGGAACGTGAAGTGAGACACGAATTCTGTTCCCACGTCACTCTCCATCTCTCTCTGTGTCTATGCAGCCACCCATCTACCTGCAGTATGAGTAAACAAACCTTTTTTTTTTTCTTACTCGTTATTTGTAAAGATGGAACAAAAAAAGATTACAAGGGTTCAGCTCCTTTCCCTTGGAAGTCCATAGCTGAGAGTAGGAGGAAGAGAAGTTCCAAAGGACACACTGAACTAAGTAAATAGAGTGGGAATAAACAAAATGGTATGCAAGGTGACGGGAAAGACTGATCAGCTCTGCCTGCGAATTGGGGTGGGTTTCAGTGTGGGTGAGGCCTCCTGACCCCTGAGGATGAGTTTGCAGAACAGAAAGGGGGCAGTGGTGTGGGAGCAGAGAGAACAGTCCGTGCAGAGACATACTCAGTGAGGCGTTGGGGTGTTTGGGCAATGGAAAGGAGGAGCCGGTGGCTAGAGTTCGGCTTGTGTGGGACGGAATGGCAGAAACCCAGGCTATGGGCTGGAAAAGGCCCATTAGCCC
The DNA here is from genome assembly GCF_012274545.1 of Fukomys damarensis. Classification (NCBI taxonomy): domain Eukaryota; kingdom Metazoa; phylum Chordata; class Mammalia; order Rodentia; family Bathyergidae; genus Fukomys; species Fukomys damarensis. Next base: position 3,581,455 of record NW_022900923.1, on the reverse strand, counting down.
ATAGTCTCTCTCTCCATCTCTTCCTTCTCTAACTCAAAGCCAAAGTGTCCATGATGTTCTCATCCACGGCTGGCCAGGGAAAAGGGATTTAAGCTCTTTGAGCCGCAGGAAAGGAGGTCAAGAATGGAGACAGGCTAGAAGCCAGGTCACAACCTTTCTTCTCAACAGCCAAAACCTCTCCAGTTTTACATGCAGATGTCTGTGTGCTTTTTAAATCTGTGTTACTCAACCTTTAGGTAATGTTCTATTTTTAAAGTTTGCTCAAATTGGCCATTCCTCATCCTTGAATCCATTTTTCTAAATAAAAAAAAAGGATAAAATGTCAAGTGATGAATCTCCATGCAATTGCTGTTGACTTAACTCCTTGAGATTCAGAGCTGGCATTGAGATGAGACATGAAAAGCAAATTATTGAGTCTTTCCTCTCTCTCCCTCTACGCAGTGAGAACATTTTCCCTCCTCCAGAGTGTCCCCATCTCCAGGACAGGGGCCTTTAACTTCTTGTTCCATTTAGCCACAGAGTAAATGCAGGCTTTTAATCACAGGAGTTTCTGCTTTCACAGACATAGTCATAACCCACACAGTGCCCAGTGGATTTCTCATTCAAGAGAACTTTATAATCGAGCTTTAAGAAACAGTGAGACAGTGCAAGTTTGGGTTCATGAGATTCTTTTGCCAAGAGTACTAGAAATTTTACAGAGTCAAGTGCATTTTTCCCATTTGTAGATATTAAGTTAACCATTAAACAAGTACATATTTTGTTTGGTAAGATATCAAACAATGAAGGTCAAGTTACCCTTGAGAATCAAGTTAAAAAGTCAAAAAAGTTAGAATCAAAAGGTATGACAAACAGTCATCTACTAATCTGTATTGAAACAAGAAATCCAAAAGGAATTTTTTAAACTTGAAAAAGCTGGTTGAAATAGCAAAAATGGATCAAAATACACTAAATGAAAGCTCTTATCTACAATAGGAAACAAAAGCCCTATTATAAAGCAATTCCACCCAAATACGGCGGTAGTTCAAATATCACCAAACGTATAAAGCAGATTATAGTTTTTAATTTAAAATATCTTTAAACTCAATTCTTTTTAAAAACATAATTCCATTGCCACAGTTTTTAACAAATAGCTAGAGAAAGGATTTTGAATGTTACCAGAACAAAGAAATGATGAATATTTAATCATTACATTGTGTGCACATATATTGAACTATCATGCTGTACTCTATATGTGCAATCATTATGCATCAATGAAAAATTGTACAAATATTTATAACGTACTCTTTTTCAGGGTCCTATATAAAATTTGATATTAAATTCATTTTTACATCAAGATGATGATATAATATGCCATTACTTACATAATATGTAAATATTACATATATTTATGATATAAATATACAATTAGGTTTTCATCATATAATATTGCCTATTTAAAATATGATAGAAAATTTTAAAAAATAAAAATCTTACAATGTGTAAAGTACAATTCACTATTATTAGTGTTCAAGTGTAAGTTATATTGTTCTCTGAGACTAGGTTTTAGCTGTCCCTGTATTTATTTTCTCTTAGTGTGATCACACAACTACGTAATAAAAAAATAAAGAAGTTAAAGTAACACACGGATTCACTTTATTGTCAGCCCATCATAAGGAGTGTGAGGGCTGGCTGTGTGTGTGTAATAGTTTATAACTTTCTTACCAATTATTGTGTGCCAGGCATTTTATCAGATGGACAGATCCAAGGTAAGCCTTCAGCAACTCTAGGAAACAGCCCACCTTAATTCTGCTTTGCACAAAATGAGCCAAAGAAGGTTTTAGATAATCAACCTGGGCTCGAGGCACCAGTGAGCAGCATGTCCAGGAACACTGTACAATGCTTAATTTGGAACCACTAATGTGACTCATCTTCATGCCACAGAGGGAGGGGCGGAATCCCTGGTTGACACACAAAATGGTCCTGGTTTATTTTTCATTTTAAAATAAAAGGGTCATTTGTTAAATGAGTTTTCAATAGTAGAAACTAGTGTAGTGAGAAACTGAGAAATACTTAAGTGAATGCCCTATAGATAGAGTGATGACCTATTCTTAATTATTTCTTTAAAAAACGGTAATGTTGCCTTTCATAAACTTGCCTAACCAAAGTCAATCTTACTTTCACTTGAATATAACTCCTTTTTCAGGGAAGCCAGTTTTAATTGCTACCCCCTAACTACTCTAGATGGTTTAATTTCAATGCTGAAGTTATTCTTTCCTTTTTGTTCTGAAATTCAGAGTTAATATTGTCAGTTATGAAAGAGAGAACACCATGAATTCTGCATCTGTGTGAGCTCTTCAGACTATAGCTTGGAGAGTGAAGCGAGTGTTTAGCTGCCTGATTTCATACATCAAAACCTAAAAATAACAGCTATTTTGTTGAAGACATTGTAAAAAGTGGATTGCATATTTCTCTTCCTCCAAAAGGTAATATTATGAGCAAAGTGGAATGCTTTTTTGATTCAGAGCCATTGCCAAGATGTTATATCAGCAAGACATCCTCAGGAGTGGGACCCTTGTTCTCCTGTTCTGTTAACCCTAGATTTATACTTTCAGTCTTTCACTCCTTTCCTTGCACTGCCTCTCTCCATTGTTGTCACACTGTGCACACTATGTCTTGTCATGAGTACTGAATAGGACTAGCTCCACCTCCGGTGCCCCACCTGTTCCATCTGCATATATATCAACAGATTATTGGAAGAGACAAAAAACTAAACTTAATAAATA